>NW_028318237.1:972857-1135000 GCF_062004578.1 Staurois parvus
ATTTGTGTCAGTGGAAGAAATAGTGTCCCATCATAGGTGTTAGTGGGAGGAATAATGGCATATCATTGGTGTCAGTGGAAGGAATATTGCCGCATTGCTGGTGTCAGTGGGAATCAGAGTTTGGCATCATCATGCCAGTGGGAGGACTAGTTCTCCATCACTGGAGTCAGTAGGAGCAATAGTGCCCCACCGTTGTTGTCAGTGGAAGGAATAGTACTTCATTGTTGGTGTCAGTGGAAGGAGTAGTGTCCGATCATAGTAACACTGTTTGTGTTAGTGGAAGGAATAGTGCTCTGTTGTTGGTGTCAGTGGGAGGAATAGTATCCCATCATCGGTGTCGGGGGAGGCATAGTGCCACATACTTTTTGTCAGTAGAAGAATTAGTGCCATATCGGTGGTTTCAGTGGAAGGAATATTACCGCATTGTTGGTGTCAGTGGTAGAAAAAGTTCCCCATCATTGGTGTCAGTGGGAAGGATAGTGCCTCATCATTGGTGTCAGTGGGAGGAATAGTGCCTCATCGTTCGTTGTCAGTGGGAAGGATAGTGCCTCATCATTGGTGTCACTGGGAAGGAATAGTGCCCCATCATTGGTGTCAGTGGGAGGAATAGTGCCCCATCATTGGTATCAGTGGGAGGAATAGTGCCCCATCATTGGTATCAGTGGGAGGAATAGTGCCCCATCATTGGTATCAGTGGGAGGAATAGTGCCCCATCATTGGTATCAGTGGGAGGAATAGTGCCTCATCGTTCGTTGTCAGTGGGAAGGATAGTGCCTCATCATTGGTGTCAGTGGGAGGAATAGTGCCTCATCGTTCGTTGTCAGTGGAAGGAAAAGTATCCCATCATTGTTGTCAGTGGGAACAATAGTGCCCCATCATTGGTGTCAGTGGGAAGGATAGTGCCTCATCATTGGTGTCAGTGGGAGGAATAGTGCCCCATCATTGTTGTCAGTGGGAACAATAGTGCCCCATCATTGGTGTCAGGGGATGCATAGTGCCTCATATTTTTTGTCAGTAGCAGAATTACTGCCATATCGGTGGTTTCAGGGGAAGGAATATTACATTGTTGGTATCAGTGGGAGGAATAGTTCCCCAACATTGGTGTCAGTGGGAGAAATAGTGCCTCATCGTTGGTATCAGTGGGAGGAATATTTCCTCATCATTAGTGTCAGTGGGAGGAATAGTGCCCCATCATTGGTATCAGTGGGAGGAATAGTGCCCCATCATTGGTGTCAGTGGGAGGAATAGTACCCCATCATTGGTGTCAATGGGAGGAATAGTGCCTTATCAGTGGTGTCAGTGGGATGAATAGTGCCCCATCATTGGTGTCAGTGAGATGAATAGTACCCCATCATTGGTGTCAGTGGGATGAATAGCGCCCCATCATTGATATCAGTGGGATGAATAGTGCCCCATCATTGGTGTCAGTGGAATGAATAGTGCCCCATCATTGGTGTCAGCGGGATGAACAGCGCCTCTTTGTTGGTGTCAGTGGAATGAATAGTGCCCCATCATTGGTGTCAGTGGGATGAATAACGCCCAAGGGCCAGATAAAAGCAATCAACAGGCCACATCCAGCCTGTGGGAACCAGAGAAGGTAAAATATTAACAGATTAAACTTCAGCTTCAGATTTTAAGTATTTGGACAGAAAGGGGGAATTCAATTTTGCAGGAAAATGAAGCAGCAATTAAAGAAATGAAATACCAGAAATAAAAGAACATATTTGACTATTTCCTCACTAAGTCAGGAACATTTCCCATCTAGCCCTCACCGGAGCCTCTTAGTATTCAATCTGTGTACTTTTCAAAGAAAACTTTCTTTTGAATATTCCTTCTAATAGGCAGCTTGGAAAGGCTACCCTGACAGCCAGAAAGAAAATTTCACACATTTCCTCATCCTTCAGAATTATTCAGCACCACTATTTGAAAGTCAAGAAATGTAAAACTCCTCAGAGAACGGGCAGAAAGTAGCACTTGTGATCCATAATGGAATAAATGGATTTTTATCTCGCTCTCCACCCGCCCAGAAAAATGTTGCGTCCCAGGCTGACACACTCCACGCAAATCTCCTGGAAGATTAGAAACCATTTTCTAAATGGGCAGCTTCTATGTTCCCATTTATCTGGTGGAAATTGTGCAACCAATCTAAAAGTTATTGAAAGAGCCGCCAGTTATTAGAGCAAGTTTAGTGGGCCTGAACTCAAAAAGTGAAGATTTTCTCTTTTATAGGGAACATCTAGAAATGTTACAGCCGAACTCTGGGGAGCTAAAAATGACCCTTGTGGTGGGGCTCTCTCCTCGATTCTGCCTAGGGTACCAGCAGGGGCGGACTGACCATTCGAGCACTCGGGCACTGCCCGAGGGCCCAGGGTCAGCAGGGGGCCCCATGAAATGCCCGTTACCTTTTTATAGGCTTTTGTGGGTGTGCTTTGAGTTTGGGCAAGGACACAGGGGCACCATGGTCCCCTATTGCCCGGGGGCCCCGTGAGTTGTCAGTCCGCCCCTGGGTACCAGGAAAGGGAACTTTCCCTTAGCTTGTGCGTTGCTCTCCCAGAAGCTCCCTTCTTCTTTTCCACGCTCCGGGTTGTAGAGAGTTCCACGGTATCCTCACCTACAATGCAGGACTGATGGTCTTGCACTCTACGTGAGGATGCCGAAGAGAAGAGGTTTTGGAGGACCAGTTTCATGGATGGAGAAGCATGCAGAAGCAATGGGTAGGGTACGTAAAAATATCTTTAAATTGCTGCCCAAGTCAAACGTGCATTTAACCCTTGCAGTTCCCAAGGATTCAGCTTTTATGTTACTCAATCGGGACCTTTTGTCTTGAATTCCTTTTGAAATATAGTAATGCACTTCCTGTGGCTAGGCACCCCTGCACTGTTAGCCTCATATCTGTGAATTTTACCCATAATAAAGCTGGAAAACCAAGCAACAAATGATGCAACAAATTCTATTTTTCTCTATTGGCTAATAAAAAACACCTAAAAATCGCTGTACGAAAAGGCTCAAAATTGTGCAAAAATTCAAGCGCAAAAATGCATGAAAAACACTCAAATTCGCTATTCTCAGAATGAAATATGAAGAAGGAAATATTCTACATCTAGGTCCCTGGGCACTCTGGTTGAGAAAGGCTGCCTTAGGGTTCCATGGAATCCTGGTTGAGAAAGGCTGACTTAGGGTTGCATGGAACCCTGGTTAAGAAAGGCTGCCTTAGGGTTCCATGGAATCCTGGTTGAGAAAGGCTGACTTAGGGTTGCATGGAACCCTGGTTAAGAAAGGCTGCCTTAGGGTTCCATGGAATCCTGGTTGAGAAAGGCTGACTTAGGATTGCATGGAACCCTGGTTAGGAAAGGCTGACTTAGGGTTCCACGGAATCCTGGTTGAGAAACGTTTGATTTAGACCATGGAAATGAATACACTATGTGATTGTCACATTATCTGTTGGTACAGTTCGAATGTCAGCCCATCCAAATATATTAAAAAAGTCACCAATTTCCATGGGATGTACTTAGTTTCTCACATAACTGTAAAGCCAAGTTAGAGTACTGTCCAGTGTCATGGGGATGAAGTGATGAAAACATAGTGACAGTTGTCACCAGAACAAGAGGTGAGGGGAAATCTGCCAATGGGGACAGCTCTTTGATAGACAAAGTGAAGGGAAATCAAATGTCTATTAATAAGCTCTTGTTAGATAGTGGAGATCCCAGGTGGGGTGATTAGCTTTTCATGCAAAATGAAGACATTTTAAACTGAATGTGGCATGTGTTGTTTGCTGTTCGGTGGACGGTGAGTGGAGATGGGCTTAGGAGCTGTGCCAGCACCCAAGGTGGGATACCCAGCTGTGGGCCTAAGATTGTTCTTTGATTGTTGTTATCTATTATTGTCCTCCTCCTTGCCTGGCTGTCTCTGGCCTTAAAGCTGAACTCAAAAGATGTCATTTACATATATTTCATAATAGCAACAAACCATATAAATCCACTTTGTGTACACCAAACATTTACAAACCCAGATAATATATTGTAAAAGTAGCAGTGACATCACAACTGGGCTGTACATAGCCCGTGCAGAGAGCAGAGCTGTGGGAGGGACCCAGCAGGCAACGCCTACTACACTCTGCCTGCAGGCAGTGGCGGACACTGTCATCCAGAGCCCAAGGTGAACATGTCAAAATGTGCCCCCCCCCCAAAAAAAAAAGTATGAACATTATATGTCAGCAAAAATCCCCCCCCCCTAAAATATTAAAAATCTGGCAGTAATCTACATGCTTACCCCCTTAGCATAAATAGCCTCTTTCTCACAGTACAAGTCTTCCCCCCTACTGAAATTCCCCCTTCCCAGCACAAATTTTTGCCCCCAATCCCTCCAGCTCAAGTCCTCTCTCTCCCCATATACCCCAACACAAATCACCCCCCCCCCCAAAAAAATGGGGCACAAATCCTCTAACCCTCAGATTTGCCTCTTTGAGCATCCCCCCCACACCCCCACACTTAAAATCACCTTCTCCCAGTACAAATTCCATTTCCCCAATCCCCCAGCCTAACACAAATCCCCACCCCCTTTCCCCAAGTTCCCCTCCTAACACAAATCCCCACCCCCTTTCCCCAAGTTCCCCTCCTAACACAAGTACCCCCAAGCATCCATACTAGCACAAATACCCCTCCCCTCCAAAAAAAAATTCCCCTCCTAGCACAAATCCTCTACCCCTCAGATTTCCTCTCTGAGCATCCCCCCCCCCCACACACTTAAAATCACCCTCTCCCAGCACAAACTTCACTCCCCAAATCCCCCATCCTAACCCAACCCCCCCCCCCCTTCCCCACGTTCCCCTCCTAACACAAATACCCCCAAGCACCCATACTAGCACAAATCCCTTCCAAACAAATTTCCCCTCCTAGCACAAATCACCTACCCCTCAGACTTCCTTTCTGAGCACCCCCCACACTTAAAATCACGCTCTCCCAGCACAAATTCCACTCCTCCAATCCCCCCTCCCAACACAAATCCCCCCTAATCACCACTCCTAGCACACCTCCACAAATTTCTCCTCCTAGCTTCTCCCCTGAAGCCTCGCAAATTCCTCCTCTCAACACAAATCCCCCTCCCAATCTCCTTATGGTGCCCCCCCCCTATCTCACATGATACCACAGTGCCCAGGTCAGCCGCCCCTCCTGCCCACCCCTTGTCCCGGCCCTGCCTGCAGGAAACTACAGGAGGGGGCGGAGACAAGACCAGTCACCCTGCACAAGGAGAGAGACCAGCAGTGAGCGGTCTTTATTACAGGAAGCTCACACTGGATTGCTGCACAGATCTGGAGGAAATACACAAAGCACACCGAGATTCCAGGAGAATACATGATGAAGGGATTTAGATGATATTTGTTTATCCCAGAGTTCAGCTTTAATATTTCTGAGTCACAGATCCCAAATATAAAGGCAGCAGAATGGTGAGAAATTGGAATCCCTCAGTTCTAGCCTTGTTCATGGTCAGTGACTCAGAAAGAAGTGGGATCAGCATAGCAGCCAGGCAGCACAAATTTTGGCAGCAATGTCACCCCCACCCCCAAATCCTACCCATAACAACTATTCTTTAAGGATGATCTTTGCCACCATCATACTAACAAATCCTGCATAAATATTTGCTAATAGTTAACTCTTTAATGGTTAACCAGTCCATCATGAATAGTGCTGCCAGGCTCATCCACCTTACCAACCGTTCAGTGTCCTCCACCCCTCTCTGCCAATCCCTCCACTGGCCTCCAATCAGTGTCCTCCACCCCTCTCTGTCAATCCCTCCACTGGCTTCCATTCAGTGCCCTCCACCCCTCTCTGCCAATCCCTTTACTGGCTTCCATTTAGCTTCCTCCACCCCTCTCTGCCAATCCCTCCACTGGCCTCCACTCAGTGTCCTCCACCCCTCTCTGCCAATCCCTCCACTGGCTTCCATTCAGTGTCCTCCACTCCTCTCTGCCAATCCCTCCACTGGCTTCCATTCAGTGTCCTCCATCCCTCTCTGCCAATCCCTTCACTGGCTTCCATTCAGTGTCCTCCACCCCTCTCTGCCAATCCCTCCACTGGCTTCCATTCAGTGTCCTCCATCCCTCTCTGTCAATCCCTACACTGGCTTCCATTCAGTGCCCTCCACCCCTCTCTGCCAATCCCTCCACTGGCTTCCACTCGCCCAACAAATAAAATTCCAAATACTAACAACTTCTTACAAAGCCATCCACAACTCTGCCCCCAGCTACATTACCAACCTGGTCTCAAAATATCAACCAAAGCGCTCTTTTTGATCCTCCTAAGACCTTCTGCTCTCTAGTTCCTGTGTCACCTCATGCTCGCCTCCACGATTTCTCCCGAGCTTCTCCCATCCTATGGAACTCCCTACCCCAATCTGTCCGGCTGTCTCCTAATCTATCCACCTTTAGACGATCCCTGAAAACCTTTCTCTATAATGATGCCTATGATGCTTCTGCCTAGCAAACCACCATTTATTTCCTCCATTAGCTCATCCCCCACAGCTATTACCTTTTGTATCACTCAACCCTTCCTCCTAGATTGTAAGCTCTAACGAGCCAGGCCCTCTGTTTCCTCTTGTACCAAATTGTATTGTAACTATCATGTCGGCCTTCATTTTGTAAAGCGCTGCGCAAACTGTTGACGCGATATAAATCCTGTATAATAATAATAATATATAACACTATAACACATACACACACAAAGTTACATCGGGTGCATAAATCCCCTTATTATATTCTCACACATCCAAAAGCCTAAAAAAAAATAAATATTTTACTTAACTAAATAAAACACCCAGACCATACGCTGCGAAAAAGGTCCAGGTACAATTTTTATTGGGCTAAGGTGCGCAGCCAGAAATAATTGGGCTGCGCTAACACAGTGCCCCTAGAGGAAGGTGAATGCATTGCAAATACACGAAGCATAGTTTGAAGGGCACTTCTGCTGAGAGAGATACTGGGGTTGATTTACTAAAGACAAATAAACTGTGCACTTTGCAACTGCAGTTGCTCCAGAGCTTAGTAAATGGCAGAAGCTCTGCTGACTTCCATCATCCAATCATGTGCAAGCAAAAATGATGGGTTTTTTTTTAAACTTTTCCTTGCACATGATTGGGTATTCTTTGCAAAGTGAAGCTTTACCTCATTTACTAAGCTCTGGAGCATCCGCACTTTGCAAAGTGCACAGACTATTTGCCTTTAGTAAATCAACCCCAATGCAGATTGCCATTGCCGACCTCTCCTGCTGAAAATGATTGTTGCCTGGCCGTCATGTTGGTAAAGTTGGAAGCTGAGTGACTGATCCATTACAAATCCATTACAAATGAAACATCCATAACAAACAAACCAGGGGTTCAAACTTCACTACCTGCCTGCTTGTTCCAGCTCATGGACTACAAATACATTGAAGACAGGAGATCATCATGACAGCCAGGCAACTGGCTCTATATATCTGTCTAAGCATGTTATGTAAAAATAAAACAGAAATGAGAAAAAAATTATTTTTATCTTGTGTAAAAAGGTTTTTTATTATATTTCAATCTACAGCGTATTTACTCTCAGAATTTCAGTATTCAGTGTTTCCGATGGAGGACGACCTAATTTACCTTTTATTAACAACGTTTCTGATGCATTAGCATCCCCTACCTCTTCCTAAGAGGCCCCCCCACATGAGCGATCTATTCCTGGCATCCAGATCACACATGAGCATGGAGAGTGTGAACATAGAGCGTCTCACATGAAGAACACAGCCGCAATATATTAAATAGCTAATCTATTTGGGGAAACACAAAACGATTGTAAGCTCCTTTGGCCAGGATGCTTTACCATCCTGTCTTCTTATTTCTATACTTGCCATGCAGCTCTATATACTGGTCACTGGAAATGTAATGTCTTTGTATCATCTGTATTACCCAGTCTAGTTTGTATTTCATGCTTTGTACAGCGCTACAGAGCATGATAGTGCTATACTAATCATAAAAGGAAGCTCATACCGAGAGATACTGAGACATCGACTGCTGGCCTATCCTTTTACAATGCTACATGCCTGGCTGTCATGCTGATCAAATAATTACAATTCATGCTTTCTTTCTTTCTTTCTTTCTTGCTTTCTTTCTTTCTTTCTTTTATATTAATTTCCATCTGTCCTTCCTTTCTTTTATCTATCTATCTATCTATCTTCTTTTCTTTCTTTCTTTCTTTCTTTCTTGCTTTCTTTCTTTCTTTCTTTTATATTAATTTCCATCTGTCCTTCCTTTCTTTTATCTATCTATCTATCTATCTATCTATCTTCTTTTCTTTCTTTCTTTCTTTCTCTCTTTCTTTCTTTCTTTCTTTCTTTATATTAATTTCCATCTGTCCTTCCTTTCTTCTATCTATCTATCTATCTATCTATCTTCTTTTCTTTCTTTCTTTCTTTCTTTCTTTCTTTCTTTCTTTCTTTCTTTCTTTCTTTCTTTCTTTCTTTCTCTTTCTTTCTTCATATTAATGTCCATCTGTCCTTTCTTTCTTTTATCTATCTATCTATCTATCTATCTATCTATCTATCTATCTATCTATCTATCCATCTATCTTCTTCTCTTTCTTTCTTTCTCTCTTTCTTTCTTTCTTTCTTTCTTTCTTTCTTTCTTTCTTATTAATTTCCATCTGTCCTTCCTTTCTTCTATCTATCTATCTATCTATCTATCTATCTATCCTTTCTTTCTTTCTTTCTTTCTTTCTTTCTTTCTTTCTTTCTTTCTTTCTTTCTTTCTTTCTTTCTTTCTATTAATTTCCATCTGTCCTTCTTTTCTTTTATCTATCTATCTATCCATCTATCTTCTTCTCTTTCTTTCTCTCTCTTTCTTTCTTTCTTTCTTTCTATATTTTATATTAATTTCCATCTGTCCTTCCTTTCTTTTATCTATCTATCTTCTTTTCTTTCTTTCTTTCTTTCTTTCTTTCTTTCTTTCTTTCTTTCTTTCTTTCTTTCTTTCTATTAATTTCCATCTGTCCTTCCTTTCTTCTATCTATCTATCTATCTATCTATCTATCTATCTATCTATCTATCTATCTATCTTATTTTCTTTCTTTCTTTCTTTCTTTCTTTCTTTCTTTCTTTCTTTCTTTCTTTCTTTCTTTCTTTCTTTCTTTCTTTCTTTCTTTCTCTTTCTTTCTTCATATTAATGTCCATCTGTCCTTCCTTTCTTTTATCTATCTATCTATCCATCTATCTTCTTCTCTTTCTTTCTCTCTTTCTTTCTTTCTTTCTTTCTTATTAATTTCCATCTGTCCTTCCTTTCTTCTATCTATCTATCTATCTATCTTTTTTTTCTTTCTTTCTATTAATTTCCATCTGTCCTTCTTTTCTTTTATCTATCTATCTATCCATCTATCTTCTTCTCTTTCTTTCTCTCTCTTTCTTTCTTGCTTTCTTTCTTTCTATCTTTTATATTAATTTCCATCTGTCCTTCCTTTCTTTTATCTATCTATCTTCTTTTCTTTCTTTCTTTCTTTCTTTCTTTCTTTCTTTCTTTCTTTCTTTCTTTCTTTCTTTCTTTCTTTCTTTCTTTCTATTAATTTCCATCTGTCCTTCCTTTCTTCTATCTATCTATCTATCTATCTATCTATCTTTCTTTCTTTCTTTCTTTCTTTCTTTCTTTCTTTCTTTCTTCATATTAATGTCCATCTGTCCTTCCTTTCTTTTATCTATCTATCTATCCATCTATCTTCTTCTCTTTCTTTCTCTCTTTCTTTCTTTCTTATTAATTTCCATCTGTCCTTCCCTTCTTCTATCTATCTATCTATCTATCTATCTATCTATCTATCTATCTATCTATCTATCTATCTATCTTTCTTTCTTTCTTTCTCTTTCTGTCTTAATACTAATTTCCATCTGTCCTTCCTTTCTTTTATCTATCTATCTATCTATCTATCTATCTATCTATCTATCTTTTTTCTCTCTCTCTCCTTCCTTCTTTTTATGTATCTATGCATTATCTAAATTATCTATTTATTACTCTTTACTTTGCAGAAGGATCCACTGCTGGATTAAATGATTTAACTGCAATGCTATCAAGACTTCACAATTCATACTGCCAGGCTTGTATCAGTGGATGGAGTATATATATATATATATATATATATATATTTCTTAAGAACACCATTACACTAAAGATAGATACCTCTTGGTGTCATCTCAGCATTGATGATTCCTTTCCCAGCACAGTTTACAATCCTTGATCTGTACATTTTCCTCCCACACTTTGACTAATACAGACATGTAAGGCAGGAAGGTATTTAATGAAGCGTGGAGCCATTATCTCTATGTAGATGAGGTGGATTTGATGCAAACATGTATGTTAATGTTCTTCCTGAATCCCATGGTGTCTGTATACATCATTTATGAGGGTCAGGAAAACATTATTTGTCATTTGACAATCAACAGATTTTCAGAGTTGTCATTGTTGGCATCAACAACTTTGACAATGAGTGGAAAATTTCAGACCCCAACTTTAGAAAGTAATTAGGATTGTGTTTCGGTATCTGTCATATCTGGAAATATCATGATGGTGGGTAGAGATATTTTACTCTGAATCAAAACCTAACCTTTACAGTAATCCTGTTTCAAAATATATTCCAATTCTGGTACATGAAATAGAAGAGTGTAAATCCTCCATTTCAGCATTATGTTAAAGAGCAATTGCCTGCTGAAGTCCTCAGAGAAGCCAGCACTTCCAGGAGTGTCAGTCTTCTGTATCTCCCATTAGTTCTTCCTTCTGTCTACCTCCATGAAGGGCATAGATGCCAACTGTCCTGGATGTGCAGGGAGAGTCCCTCATCTATGTAGGTGCTTTGTCCAGATTATGCTGCGTCCCAAGATCACAGCATCACCTTTATTTGAGTTACTGAGTATGGAGGGTGGAGGGTTAACCCCACGGAGGGTTAACCATGGGAACCACGGAGACAAGTGAATGAGGACAAAATAGAATATTTTTATTCTCTTTTCTCTTATGGTCAAATTTTATTCATTAATACAAAAAAGAGTGAATCAGGAAAATACTGCATTATGGCCACTAGATGGATCTGAAAATCATAGGAAAGAAATATTTATCTATTGTGATTGTTAGCTCCATCTAGTGGTCATAATGTTGTATTTTCCAAAACCACTCTATTTTTTTTAATTAATAACATTGAACATTTCCTATTGAACAAGCAATTTTACAGGATGCATAGCTCCTTTTTTTTTATTATTTATTTATTTAATTTTTTTTAATAAACACCCCTCATAGTCTAGATGACCCTTTAAAACTTTGATACGAAATAAAACAGCAAGCTTTTATAAACTGGCTTTTATCTACAAGGGCCAATGCCATCTAAACCTTTCTCACAGTATAAATGATACAGGGGGGGCTGTAGGAGGAGATTCAAGGCAGTGCACAACTTCATTTTAAGTGGATGTTCCCTTTAATTTTTTTTTTTTTTTGCCTAGCAAAAAAAACAAGCATGGTGCCTCTGCCCTTCTTGGCATCAGAACGGTGAACATTATCCAAAGAATTATTTGCCAAGCCTGCTAAACCTCCAAGCTGGTATAGGAGGCTTATCATTTTCCTCCTCTCCTGCAGACAAAAAAGCTTTTATCAAAAATGAAAAAAAAAAAAAAAATATATATATATATATATATATATACATACATTTATTTTATTTAATTTTTTTTATATTACCCACACTTCAAATAAACACACACGCATGCGCGTACGCACGCGCTCATATTTTAAGTGTGGGCAATGCCATGTCAATTAAAACGCAAACTGTGAATCGTCTTCATTTTAACAGTGTAATAGGATTCTTCCTGTTAGAAAGATGTGAAGTACAAAAGGCTGGAAGGTCACCTCCTCTCTCCGTCAGCTACATCTCTCATTGTTCGAGGTCCACGGGGGCAGGCGTGTTCAGGGATCAGCAGCGCGGTGACAAGCGGATGAACGGCGGTGGGGTGCCAGTTTCACATTAAGAGGCATGACCCAATTCTGACAGTCAAAGGAAATGTTACATATTGATACAGTGCTCACTGCCCTTAATATTCAGCCTCGCTGCATTCATTACAAGAGGCCGGGGATGGTTCTACATCCAGACTCCAGAGGAGTGAAAACTTTATTAAAAGTGACATTTGTTGAAGGAGAGCAGGGCGGATTTCAGAATACAGTAGTCGGTGGTTGCTACTTGAAGAATAACAGCTATTTTGGATATGTAGATGCCGAAGATCTGTTAAAGACGATCAATTTGCTTAGTTAAAGCTGAACTCTGTTCATAACTCCCTCAACCAGGGGCGGACTGATCATTTGGAAACTTGGGCACTGCCCGAGGGCCCGGGGTCAGTAGGGGGCCCCATGAGATGCCCCTGGTATCTTTTTCATAGGCTTTTGTGAGTTTGGGCAAGGACACAGGGGCCCCATGATCTCCTATTGCCCGGGGGCCCCATGAGTTGTCAGTCCGCCCCTCCCCTCAACTAATCGATATTCATCAATAGTAAAGCCCAACATCCTTGACATGACCTGTTGGCATCTTTTATCTTCTTCCCTTTAGAGGAGGATAATTCTTCGAGTCTTGATGTCCCTACCTGGGTGATGTGGGCAATTTCTATTGGCTATCCAAAGGTGGAAATCCAGAAGACAGCAGTGGCACAATGACAGGCAGACTGTAATGCTCTGATTTTTTTGTTGTTGACATTTTGGTAAAAAATTGGGACTCGGGACCAGCTTGGGTTCAACTTGAGTTTGGTCCAAAGTCATGTTCGGCCAAACCTGCAAGGAAGTTGTCAGTGCAAGGCCAAACAGCTGCTGGCCGTGGATTCCCCACGCAGCAGCAACACGATTCGCCTGGCACTGATAACTTCCTTCCAGGTTTGGATCGAACCATAGTTTATACCTATTTTGGATGTTCCAGAAAAGTCACGCCATTTCATTAGAATGCATTGAAGTCAATGGAGAAAGCTAAATTAGGTTGTTTTTTGGTGGTTTTTAAGGGTGCAACTGCCATTAAATGACCAAAATGGTTATCGAAGCTGCTTTTAACTATTTTGTATTTTTTTTAACTTTAACTGTTCTTGTAGATATTGAAGGTATGGACCTCAACACTAACCCTAACCATATCTCCAACACTAACAGCAACCCTAATGCTTCCAATTCTTAATGCTAGTGTCAGGAATGGACTTGCCAATAATGGTGGGACTCACCTGCCTTGTGGGCTTCAGTACCAGGGCTGGCCAGCGGGTGCTCTCAGCAATCAGAGACTCACCCCTGCAGTCAGCCAAACACCTGAAGCTGATTGCAGGGGTTGTATTTAAGGAATGGCCAGACTCACAGTTAGGGCCTTGGTGTGTGTTTTTCCATGGGCCCCTGTATCTTGTATCCTGTGTTCCTGTTCCTGTTTCTGCTTGACTTGTTGCCGACCCTGCCTGATCCTGACCTTTGCTGACTTCTATCGTTTGATCCCTGGCTTGTGACCCTGACCATTCTCTGCCTGACCCTCTGCACCGCGCTGCCCGTGAGTTACTGAACCCAGCTTGTGACCCCGACCACTCTCCCGCCTGTTCCTGGTACTCCGTTTGCCCGTTTGCTACTGACCCGGCCTGCCTGACGACTCTTGCATTGTATGTATTGTTATCGGTGGGTGGTTTGGTTTGGTTTGTTTGCACTGTGTTTAGTTTTGCACTGCGTTTTGTATTGTTAGTCTTAATAAATTATATTGTTTATACCATATCTGAAGCCTGCGTTTCCCTGTGTCTGTCCACACACCTCTGGTCATACCTGGAGCCCTGACAGCTAGTCCTAATGCTAACCATAATGCTACCACTAACCATAACCAGGGTTGCTGTTAGAAACCATGGGGCCCCATACAGCCAACCTGACAGGGCCACCCCCCCCCCAAACCCCCCCCCCCCTACACACACACACAGTTTACTATGATTCGGTTATGAATGAACACAGCGAGTGATCGGTACCAAGCAAGTTGTGGTGACAACTATTTCGTTTCACATTGGAGAGACACTTTGGAGATCAAAGCACTGCTCAATGCAGGTGAATGGGTCATGTTTAGAAGGTGGTATTGCCCTCTAAAATGTAAAAGGGGGATTTTGCATTGCTTGTGATTGCAGCATAGTGGCGTGAATTTTTAGGGGTTAAAACAGGTGGTGAGGAGATAACGTAACGCCTCCTCACGACTATCAAATGCCCCCTAAAGAGCAGTCCACCACAGAGGACTCTTCAAAGGGCGACACAAGTGTAAATGAGCCCTTAGAAGAATGACTGGGGTGAGCAGCCCAGTGTCCTCTTTTCTCTGCAGAAAAAGGGTCATTGCTGTATAAACAAGGAAAAGAACTAAATAACACGTTCACAATGTGACTCAAGCCTGGCGACTTGTATCGACAAAGACACACAAGGAAGAAGCTTAAGACAGCTCCAGCTCATCATCCACCTAATTAGCAATTAATTAACAAAATGTATATTAAAATAAATACAACATACACAATGTTATGGCAGAGGTACAAATGTTCTATGAACATAATAAAATGATGAAATGATATATGCAGGGGCGGACTGACCATTTGGAAACTCAGGCACTGCCCGAGGGCCTGGGGTCAGTAGGGGGCCCCATGAGATGCCCCTGGTACCTTTTCCATAGGCTTTTGTGAGTTTGGGCAAGGACACAGGGGCCCCATGATTCCTTATTGCCCGGGGGCCCCATGAGTTGTCAGTCCGCCCCTGGATATATGTCAAAGACACCATAGCAAACCCAATATGGTAGACTGGCACACTATATAATCAAATGTATGTGCCCAACCTGCCAAATGGTTGGGTTTGGGTCGTTCCAGGGAAGGGTATTTTTTTATGCTACAAAGACAGTTGTGCTCTTCCAACCTTTTGATAACAGTTTGGTGAAGGCCCTTTTCTGGTTCCCCCCATGACTGTGCCTAAGCATGCAAAGTCAACTCCATAAAGACATGATTTGATGAGTTTGGTATGGAGCAACTCAAGTTGTCTGCACAGAGCCCTGACCTAAACCCTACTGAACACCTCTGAGATGAATTGGAATGCAATTTGCAAGACTCCATACAAAGATATTTAGGAGAAGAGAATCCAACCTTGTACTAACAGTTTGGGGATGGTCCTTTTCTGTTCTGGCTATGACTGGTCCCTGTGCACAAAGCCAACTCCATAAAGACATGTTTTGATGAGCTTCTGCAGAAGAAACAAAGTGTCCTGCACAGGGTCCTGACCTCAATTCTGCTTAATTGGATTGGGATGAATTGGAATGCTAATTGGGAGCCAGGTCTTCTAATCCAACATTGGTACCTGACCTCACATATTAGCAATTCATTAACAAAATGTATATTAAAAAAAAATACACAACATACACAATTTTATGGCAGAGGTACAAATGTTCTATGAACATAATAAAATGATGAAGTGATATATATCAAAGACGCCATAGCAAACCCAATATGGTAGACTGGCACACTATATAATCAAATGTATGTGCACAACCTGCCAAATGGTTGGTTTTGGGTCGTTCCAAGGAAGGGTACTGTTTATGCTACGACCTACAAAGACAGTTGTGCTCTTCCAACCTTTTGATAACAGTTTGGTGAAGGCCCTTTTCTGGTCCCTCAAGACCAATCCAACATCTGTACCTGACCTCACATATATTTTTATAACTACAAGCACACTCCAAAATTTTGTGGAAAGCCTTCCCAGAAATGTAAGAGGTGTGGTAGCCACAGAGAGGACTGTGCGCAAAGCCAGAACTTGTCTATCCTGCAACGAGCCCTGACCTCAACCCTACTGAACATCTTTGGGATGAACTGGAAAGGCAATTTTGAATCAGGTCTTCTCATCCAACATCAGTACCTGACCTCACAAATGCTGCTTTCGCTGAATGGTCACATCTTCCAACACCTAAGGGATTCTTATCTGTGAGGAAACAGTTGTTGATTTTCTCATCTAAATGTATTTAACCACATACCGCCCAGCCACCGCATATAAACGGTGGCAGGGCGGCGCTAGTAGGCAAAAGCACGTTTTAAAATGGCTGCCTTCAAAACAGGTAGGGGGCGCGCGCAAGGCGTGCGCCCACCCTACCTGTCCCGCGGGTGTCAGCTGCGGGTCTCCGCCGCCGGGTCACGGCCCGTTTTCCCGCGATGAGCGGTAATCACTGACACAGAACAGGGCTGCATTGTTTACACACAGCCTGCTCTGTGACAGTTCGCCGACAAGCTGCAGAGGGAGAGAAGAGTTTCTCTCCCTCGATCAGCTCCCCCCTCCCTCCTCCCGTCCAGTACACATCCCCGCCCCCTAGTAAAACACTCCCCTTACACAGCAAATTCTAAAAATGTTAACCCCTTCCTCCCCAGTGACATTAGTACAGTTTCAGTGGTTTTTTTTCACTGATCACTGTGTTGGTGTCACTGGGGATGTCAGTGACCCCAAGTCAGTTCCCCCCCAGTGTCAAAATGTCCACCGCAGTCCCTCAGTCCCGCCATAAGTCGCTGGTCGCCACCATATGTCGCTGATTGCCGCTATATGTCGCTGATCGGTGCCATTATTAGTATAAATAAAAATTAAAAATCCCACTATCTTTCCCGCCATTTGTAAACGCTATAACTTTCACGTAAACCAATTAATTTACACGTATTGTTTTTTTTTTAGCAAAGACATGTCGCAGAATGCATTTTGGCAGAAATTTATGACTAAATTTGATTTTTGAATTTTTTTTTACTGGACATGTTTTATAGCAAAAAGTCCAAAATATTTTTTTTTTTCCTCAAAATTGTCAGCCTTTTTTTTTATAGCGCAAAAAATAAAAACCGCACAGGCGATCAAATACCACCAAATTGCAGTATTTATACCATAGTTTGTAGACGCTATAACTTTCACACAAAGCAATCAATATACACTTATTGGGATTGTTTTTACCAAAAACATGGAGCAGAATACATTTTGGCCAAAATTTATAACCAACTTTGAGTTTACTATATATTTTTTATAGCAGAAAATAAAAAATATTGTTTTTCTTCAAAATTTTTGGCCTTTTTTTGTTTATAGCGTGAAAAATAAAAAGCGCACAGGTGATCAAATTACACCGAAAGAAAGCTCTATTTGTGTGAAAAAAAGGACGTAAATTTCGTTTGGGTGCAGCATTGCATGACCGCGCAATTATCAGTTGAATTAGTGCAGCGCCAAGTAGCAAAAAGAGGCGTGGTCATTAAGGGGGGTAAATCCTCAGGAGAGCAAGTGGTTAAGGTTTTAAAATGAAGTCGTTATGGTTTAGAATACTACACCATGGTAGCGTTCTTGTATTAATGCCAGTCCTGTGATGATGAGGGGAGGAACAAGGAGCTAATTGGGGTTAATACCGGAGGAGAGAAGAAGATGGCTCATTTTTCCTCTTTATCTGTGGGAGTATACTGTCTAGACATGTTCAGAACGAAAACATTTGTTTTGTTTCAGCTGGAATTGTTAAGTTATACATTTCTTTTAGTTGCATTTGTAATGAAATTTGTTACATTTAGTTAAGTTTTTTTTATTCATTTTCAACCAAATTCAAATTTTTTCCAGTGGATTCAATGTATTTCATTAAATTTGAATCGAAAATATTGAATCAATCCAAATTCATTGTGAAGAATAGCTGGTTCTATTCCATTCGAAATTCAAATTTCAGAAGATGGCTATATTCTTTCTATTTTATTCTATTCTGTTTAAATCTCAAAATTCAAGAGACGGCTATATTCTTTCTATTCTACTTTTTCTATTCTGTTCTTTTATTTCCTATTATATTCTCTTCTAATCCTTTTCTTTCTATTCTATACTTTTCTATTCTAATCTATTATTTGCTTTTCTATTCTATTCTGTTTTATTCTATTTTTTCTATTCTATTCAAAATTTGAATGTTGGAAGATGGCTATATTCTTTCTATTTTATCCTATTTGAACTTTGAATTTTAAAATTTAAATTTTCAGAAGACAGCTATATTCTGTCTATTTTATTCTATGCTATTCTAATCTATACTCTTAGATTGTAAGCTCCCAGGATCAGGGCCCTCTGAACCCTCTTGTATTGAACTGTATTGTTGCTGTATTGTCTCCCGTTATATTGTAAAGCGCTGAGCAAACTGTTGGCGCTATAAATCCTGTATAATAATAATAATAATATAAAAAAAGTTCTATTCCATTATTTTATTTGCTATTCTTTTCTATTATATTCCTTTCTATTATTTTCTATTATTTTCTATTCTGCTCTATTCTGTTTAATTGAATTCTATTGTTTTTTTTTAATTCTAATTTTGGAAGATGGCTATACTAACACTAATGCACACAGTATTTAAAGGAAATCAGCAATAGTCAACAATATGTTGACATTTCGAATTTCTTTTCTAATTTGATTCTAATTCAATATCGAAATCAGATAATTTGTTATTTCAGGCAAAATTTTGTTTCTTTATTTCAGATTTGTTTACATTTGTTACTCATTTGGAAATTTGGATACATCCGAATCTCCTAATAACGAACATTTCGTCTGAATTTTGCTGAAATGAAATGAACTGTACATGTTTAATACTATGCAGTGCAAGCCGTTGGGGAGAAAAGAAGGAATCTGGAGGATTTTGCTGCCATACTTATCTGCATAAAGCGTTTCATGACTCGTGTATAAATAAGGGGTCATGAAAATCTAGTGAGACTTTTTATGCACTGTGAGGGTGCAGAGGCGGAAGAATCTTATAACATGTGACATGAACTAAAATTGTTTATATAAGGATTTGTATCACTTACACAGTTGCATTGTGTGTATTTCACTGTACTGGAGCACTGATTGTGGGTTTAGGTCACATGTTTTTTTTTTGTAGTGGATGTAGCACTGGTTTGCAAAGGGAGTCCCAAAAGATCATGGCCCAACACAGAAGGAGGGATCCCGCAGACATTTATTATTATTATTATACAGGATTTATATAGCGCCAACAGTTTGCTCAGCACTTTACAATATAACGGGAGACAATACAGCAATGATACAGTTCAATACAAGAGGGATCGGAGGGCCTGATCCTGGGAGCTTACAATCTAAAAGGGAGGAGCTAGTGGCACAAAAGGCAGTAACTGTGGGGGATGGACTGGTTGGAAGAGTAGAAGATTCCATTATTAGCTGAGGGCAGGATAGGCTTCCCTGAAGAGATAGGTTTTTAGAGATCACCTAAAAGTGAGCAGAGTAGGCGATAGTCTGATAAATTTGGGTAGAGAGTTCCAGAGGATGGGAGAAGCTCTGGAGAAGTCCCGGAGACAAGCATGGGAGCAGGAGACAAGGGAGCTAGAGAGTAGGAGGTCGTGCGAGGAGAGGAGAGTACGGTTTGGGTGATATTTGGAGACAAGATTGGTGATGTAATTGGGGGAAGAGTTATAAATGGTTTTATATGTTATTGTTAATGTTTTGAATTTTATCCATTGGGCAATGGGAAGCCAGTGGAGGGATTGGCAGAGGGGGGTGGAGGCCAGTGGAGGGATTGGTAGAGAGGGGTGGAGGCCAGTGGAGGGATTGGCAGAGAGGGGTGGAGGCCAGTGGAGGGATTGGCAGAGAGGGGTGGAGGCCAGTGGAGGGATTGGCAGAGAGGGGTGGAGGACACTGAGTGGAGACCAGTGGAGGGATTGGCAGAGAGGGGTGGAGGGCACTGAGTGGAGGCCAGTGGAGGGATTGGCAGAGAGGGGTGGAGGACACTGAATGGAGGCCAGTGGAGGGATTGACAGAGAGGGATGGAGGACACTGAATGGAAGCCAGTGGAGGGATTGGCAGAGAGGGGTGGAGGACACTGAGTGGAGGCCAGTGGAGGGATTGGCAGAGAGGGGTGGCAGATACAGAACGGTTAGTAAGGTGGATAAGTCTGGCAGCAGCATTCATGATAGACTGAAGCGGGGATAGCCTGCGATTCGGTAGGCCAATGAGGAGGGAGTTACAATAGTCAAGGCGAGATATAACAAGGGAGTAAATAAGTTGCTTAGTGGTTTCCAAGGTTAGGAACGGGCGTATCTTGGAGATGTTGTGGAGGTGAAGTCTACAAGATTTGGACAGTGATTGGATTTGGGGGTGAAAGGACAGATGGGAGTCCAGGATTACACCCAGTACCCTGGCATGAGGGGTGGGACCAGGGGCGGACTGACAACTCATGGGGCTCCCGGGCAATAGGGGATCATGGGGCCCCTGTGTCCTTGCCCAAACTCAAAAAAGCCTATGAAAAAGGTAACAGGGGCATCTCAAGGGGCCCCCCACTGACCCTGGGCCCTCGGGCAGTGCCTGAGTTTCCAAATGGTCAGTCCGCCCCTGGGTGGGACTGATGATTGTGTTATTGATCTTGATGGAGAAGTCAGGGGAGGGGGCACGGGCCGGGGGGAATACTAAGAGCTCAGTTTTGGAAAGATTGACATGAAACTTTATCCCTGCAGCAGCACAATCTTGGAATCCCAGAAGACTGCCACCAATGTTTTGCCCACTGATAGAACACTGAGCCTTTTTCCTCTATTTTAACCTCAACTATGGGGGTTGCCAACTGTTTGCAAGGAATGCAAGAAAACCATATAGCATGCATGCTTCATACACTTGAAGGTAATTTTTGCTGCAGCAGCATAACAAAGCATTGTGGCATGTGTACACCCCCTTCTGGCTGCCTTTGCAATTCAAGGGGGGGGCAGTAAAAATATGGCTCAATAGCATTTTTTTATCATTCCCCATTTTTTTATCACTCCCTCCTAACTGCAAGCCTAGTTGAACTGCAGCAGCAAAGAACCAGACCCCTTCCCTTGCCAGATAGGCCTGTGATGTGCGACAGAGCTGTGTAAAGCTCAGGGAGCATGGACAGAAATACAAATACTCTGGCAGGTAAAACAGACCTTTAATATGTATTTCATCTGTGCCTTTAGCTATTTGCCAGGAATTCAGCTTTGAAAATGAAACCTACTGCAACAGATCTCATGAAAGCTTACCGCTCTCTACTTCTCCTTTAAATGTACAACCATTTCATACATCAGGTGGGAGGCCTCAGGCTACAAAATGCACAATAAATCCATAGAAAATCATTTCCAGCTAAACTGTGCCAATGCAAAACAGGCCCGAGCATCAAACGTGCCGCAAATAACCAATAATCCTCTGCTTGCCGTTGTTTTCCCAGGTTGTAAATATGGGGGTGGTCGTATGTTACAGAAGACTGGAAAGGAATTGAAAATCTCCCGACAAATAAACTATTTCTGACGTTTTCTGAACAACCGCTTCTGTATTCCCAGTACAAGCATGGCAAGGATCACAGCAAGTTTTATTACACAGGCAGTAAAGGAAATGTAAGCGCTACCCCCGTAGGAGCCGCTGCATAGGATGGGTTCCTTACCTCCACCCTCTGCAAGAACCTCAGCCCCTTTGAGACGCTAGATTGAACGTATCAACATTCAATGACACAGAAAATCACAGAAAGTAGCACCTGGCACTCAGTGGTAATACCTTGTTAAAGAAGCAGGCACTGAGCTAACCTAATATATTGCCACTAAACAAGTCTGGTAACAAAGCAAGCATACAGATGAATCAACACTGGTAGTAACCAGGGGCCGACTGACAACTCATGGGGCCCCCAGGCAATAGGGGATCATGGGGCCCCTGTGTCTTTGCCCAAACTCATAAAAAGCCAATGAAAAAGGTACCAGGGGCATCTCATGGGGCCCCCTACTGACCCCGGGCCCCTGGTAGTATTTATTATTATTATTATTATTATTATACAGTATTTATAAAGCGCCAATAGTTCACTCAGCGCTGTACATTACAAAGGGGGGCAGAACATGTGACAGAACAATACCAATACAATACAAAACATGAGGGGATCGAGGGCCCTGCTCCTTGGAGCTTACAATCTAGGAGGAAGGGGATGGTGGCACAGGAGGAGATAGCTGTGGGGGATGGAGTGGTAGGAAGAGTGGAGGAGGTCGGCAGGTTAGCAGGGGGTGGGGTAGGCTTCCCTGAAGAGGTGAGTTTTCAGGGTGCGCCTAAAGGAGAGGAGAGTAGGTGATAATCTGATGGGTTGGGCAGGGAGTTCCAGAGGATGGGTGACACCCTGGAGAAGTCCTGGAGGTGGGCATGGGAGGAGGAGACCAGGGAACTAGAGAGAAGGAGGTCTTGTGAGGAGCGGAGTGTGCGTGCTGGGCGGTACTTGGATATTAGGTCAGTGATGTAGTTCGGGGCTAGGTCTAAGTATACAGAATGGTGAGTGGTAAGGGCTAAGCACAAGTTGGTATTTGGTGTACAGATCAGCATAAACAGTAGCAAGGCCACCTTAGGTGCAGTAGTGGGTAGTAGTAAAACATAAAGTGGAGCTCCACCGAAAAGGGGAAGTTCCACTTTAAGGACTGCTCCCCAGCTTGCCATTAAAGATTGGCACCTTTGAGGGGCGGGGGGGAGCGGGTACCCGAATTTGACAGGTACCCGCTCCCACTTCCGGTCCGATCACCTAGGCTATCAGAAGCGGAAGGTGTCCTCCCCCCCTCCCTGTAGTCTTTTGGGACACATGACAGGTCCCAGAAGACTACAGGACCATTCTTGAAACGCGGCGCTACTCGCGCATGCGCAGTGGGTACCTGGCTGTGAAACCGCAAGCTATCACAGCCGGGTGCCCACACTGAAGATGCCGGCCTCCAGGAATACAGGATAGCCAGTGAAACGGGCTGTGGGGGACACACTTCGGGACCGAGGGACAGGTAAGTGGCTGGTTTTTAAAGGTCAGCAGCTACAGTTTTTGTAGCTGCTGACTTTTATTTTTTCATAGCGTGAGTGGAACTCCGCTTTACGCTATCAAATACAGGAACTATACTGCCATAGTGCTTTAATGACGGCTATGCTAGGTCTAAACTGAGTGGCATGCACTATCTGTGGGGAAATAGTAGAAGGGGAAAGAGGTACAAAAAGAGGCTTGTAGGATGATTTAATGGCAGGGGCAGTCCTTTAACTTGTTCCTCTGCCGGCTATCGTTGGAGCCCTTTAAGGAGCATTGGTGCACTTAGTCCTAAGATACCTGCATGAAATATAGGGTGGTAGTGGAGCAACAGATATGGCGTAGATGCAGTATCCAATGGAGGATAATTGCAGGATAGGTAAGGCACAGGTGCAGTGTGGATGTGATATTTAATAATGTCTTGCCTCCAATAACTCAGTTCCTGCTAACAGAGCGAATGATGAACAAGGAGCCCTCTCACCAGTCCCTGCGATGCAGCTAGGAGCTTTTGCTGTAGAATGGGGTGTCCAGCTCTCTCTCTCTGAGCGGTTGGGTTCTCCTTCGGACCAAGCCGTGCTAACCTTCCTACCACCAGTGGCAAATTGTTTGTTGCTCCCTCACTGGCTCAAATGCTTAAAAATCTCACCTGCCAGGAAGGGAGGAACAATAAAGTAATGCTTTGCTGGTTCAGCCAATGAGGAAGCAACGCTGTAGGATTGGGTGAGTATTCTTGCTGCTCTCTCAGAAATCCTGATGATGGCTAGTTGCTGAATGAGACAGGGTGGCTAGTGGGACCTGGACTCTAAGGGGCCCATAGTAAGACTAAGCCATAAAATACACTATGTGTAATTCCTTATATAAGGACACTTAATGGCACACATCCATAGATCCGTAGATGTGGCAGGTGTATTCATGTTTAATATAGCAATACGTTCAATGAAACATATATGTGTTTCTCAGAGAAAAGGTGCAGGAACTCCCCCTCGTCTCCGCCCCTACTCACCTCCAAGCATCGTTCCTTTGTTCTACCCCCTACCCACCTTCCAGTACCGCCCCTTTTAGAGAATACAGAGCCAAGTATCATTTTGTGATGTTAAGTGATTTTTATGGAATTTGTTAATGATAACTAGAAAACGCAATAAAATAAATCCCCTGCAGCCAGCAACACTAAACCCCTCAAGGAACAATATGCCCCATAGCAACAATGGACCACCAGCAACAAAAAATCTCCCCCCCCCAAAACAAAAGATCCAGGACCGTATTTACCTCCTTCCTTCTCTCCCTCTCTTTCCCTCCCTCTCACTCCCTCCCACCCTCTCTGTCACCCCCCTCCCTCTCTCCTCCCTCTCCCTCTCTTCTTCTCTCCTTCTCTCTCTCTCCCTCTTTCCTTCTCTCTCCCTACCTCTCCCTCCCCATCTCCCTTCCTCTCTCCACCCCCCTCTCTCTCTCTCTCCCTCCTCTCTCTCTCCCTCCCCCTCTCTCCTTCCTTCTCCCTCCCTCTCTTTCCCTCCCTCTCTCTCTCCCCCCTCTCCCTACCTCTCTCTCTGTCCATCACCCCATCCCTCTCTATCTCTCAACCCCCTAACTCTCTCTCACCCCCACCACCACTCTCTCACCCCCCTCCCTCACTCTTTCTCTCTCTCTCCCTCCCTCTCTCTCTGTCCTTCACTCTCTCCTTCCTTCTCCCTCTCTCCCACCCATCCCCTCTCTCTCTCTCCCTCCCTCTCTCTCCTTCCTTCTCCCTTCCTCTCTTTCCCTCCTTCTCTCTCTGCCCCCCTCCCTACCTCTCTCTCTCTGTCCATCACCCCCTCCCTCTCTCTCACCCCCCCTAACTCTCTCTCACCCCCACCACCACTCTCTCACCCCCCTCCCTCACTCTTTCTCTCTCTCTCTCTCTCTCCCTCCCTCTCTCTCTCTCCGTCCTTCACTCTCTCCTTCCTTCTCCCTCTCTCCCCCTCTTCCCCCCTCCTCTCCCTTCCTCTCTCTCTCTCTGTCCATCACCCCTTCCCTCTCTCTCTCTCAAACCCCTCACCCCCACCACCACTCTCTCACCCCCCTCACTCTTTCTCTGCTCTCTCTTTTTTTATTTGGGAGGGGGGGGGGGTCATTATTCTGTTGCCTAGGGCAGCACAACAACAAAATACACCACTTAATAGATCCACAGCAGCAACAACAGATCTCCCTGCAGCCAGCAACAGACTCCTACCTCAACAATAGATCCCTACCAGCAGCAATTGATCCCCTAGCAACATATGACAACCCCCAGTAACAATAGATCCCCCACCAGCAACAATAGACCTCCCCAGCAACAACAGACCCCCCCCCCCTGAAAAAATAAATCCACACTAACGACAATAGATCCCCCAGCAGCCAGCATCAATAAACACTGTAGCACACCCCAGAACTCCTTGCCATTACATATGTCCAGTGCTGTAGGTGCCGGAACTGCGTCCCCCCCCGCGTTCCCGCTGAAACAAAGCTCTGTGTATAAGAATAACACAGTCATCACATTATCACATGTGGGAAACCAAATTCATTATGGAGGTGAATGCAGTACGTTATCACTTTGTTTTAATATGAAGGAAAGACATATACAGCGAAATGGCTGAACCCGTGGTAGAACCGATGATTTGATTACAACAGGATTTTGAACGTCAAGCTTTGGATCATCTGGACAGGCAGCTATTGCAATATGCCAAGTGTATGTGAGATGTGTATAGATCCACATTGATCCTGGACAGTTATTACATTCTTCACAGTATATACACTGGATACTCATTAGGAGATCATAGTATGTTTTTTCACGTCATTGGAGAACTGTTTTTTTTTTTTCGGCAGGATATCTCTTGGGCAAATACATTCATAAGCTGCACCTGAAATATGTACCAACCTATATTATTCACATGGACATTATTGCAACTTACTTCAGGATCTAGATGCGGGATGTTTGATTTCTAGAGTAGTGCTTCTCAACCTTTTTGTGATTAGGGTCTTTCTTAAAGGCTTTGGTACTATGTTGCTCTTAATTTGACAATGGATATCTATATCCAAAAAAGAACAAACTGTGCCCTCTGAAACTTACCTTCACCCTGTGTTTCTGACACCATTAAGTACCCCGAGTCCCAGTGTTCCCACATGTCCCATATCTCCTCCATGCAGTCCAACTTCACACCTGTGCCTCCATACTCTAGTGACTCCTGTGCCTCCATACTCTAGTGACTCCTGTGCCTCAAATGACCTCTGCTGAGCCTCTTGGGCTCCAGAAGCCCCAGCTTCTCCAGTGACCCCTGCACTCTCCTGTCTCCCATGAAACCTATGCCCACAGACACCTGTATCTCTAGTGACACCAGCGTCTTCAGTGATCCCTACTGTGCCTCCAGTGACTTCTGGGTGTCCAGTGACCCCAGCTTCTCCAATGACCCCTGCTGTGCCTCCAGTGACTCCTAGGCATCCGGTGACCCCAGCTTCTCCAGTGACCCCTGCTGTGCCTCCAGTGACTCCTAGGCATCCGGTGACCCCAGCTTCTCCAGTGACCCCTGCTGTGCCTCCAGTGACTCCTGGGCATCCAGTGACCCCTGCTGTGCCTCCAGTGACTCCTGAGCGTCCAGTGACCCCAGCTTCTCCAGTGACCCCTGCTGTGCCTCCAGTGACTCCTGAGCATCCAGTGACCCCAGCTTTTCCAGCAACCCCTGCTGTGCCTCCAGTGACTCCTGGGCGTCCAGTGACCCCAGCTTCTCCATTTTATCTTTATTAATAGTCTTGCAATCAATAAAAATAAAATAATTCTATACATATTTACATCCCAGTTTCTCCATTGACCCCTGCTGTGCTTCCAGCAAGTCCTGTGTCTCCAGTGGCCTGTGTGGTCCTGTGTCTCCAGTGAATCCTGTGTCTCCAGTGGCCCAGCATCTCTACTGACCACTGCTCTCCTGTGTCTCTAGTGACCTCTGTGTCATCTAATGACCACAGAACATAGACTTTCACTGACTTCACAGCACCCTGTAACTCCAGTGACCTCTGTATCTCCAGTGATCCAAGACTTTCCAGTGGCCTCTGTGTTCCTGGGTGTCTAGTGAAACCTGTGTCTTCTTTGACTCCTGTGTTTCCATTGACCTCTGCGTCTGCAGAGATCAAAGACTCTCCAGTGGCCCCTGTGTTCATGTGTCTCTAGTGATTCCTGTGTCTACAGTGACCCAGCATCTCTACTGACCACTGCTCTCCTGTTTCTCTAGTGACTCCTGAGTCACCCAATGACACAGAGCATAAACTTCCAGTGACTTCACAGCACCCTGTGCCTCCTGTGACTCCAGTGACCACTGTGTCTCCAGTGACCCAAGACTCTCCAGTGGCCCCTGTGTTCCTGTGTGCCTAATGAAACCTGTGTCTCCAGTAACCCAAGACTTTCCAGTGGCCCGGTTCTCCTGTGTCTCCAGTGACCTCTGTTTCCAGTGACCCAAGACTCTTCAATGGCCCCTGTGTTCCTGTGTGCCTAGTAAATCCTGTGTCTCCATTGACCCAAGACTCTCCAGTGATCCCTGTGTTGCTGTGTCTCCAGTGAATTCTGCGTCTCTAGTGAATCCTGTGTCTGCAGTGATTCCTGTGTCTCCCAGTGTCCCAAGACTCTCTAGTGACCCCTTTATTCCTGTGTCTCTAGTGAATCCTGTGTCTGCAGTGATTCCTGTGTTTCCCAGTGTCCCAAGACTCTCTAGTGACCCCTGTATTCCTGTGTCTCTAGTGAATCCTGTGCCTCCAGCGGCCCCAGCATTTCTACTGACCCCTGCTCTCCTCTGTCTCTAGTAAATCTTGTGTCTCCAGTGACCCAAGACTCTTCAGTGGCCCTGGTTCTCCTGTGTCTCCAGTGACCCAAGACTCTTCAGTGGCCCCAGTTCTCTTGTGTCTCCAGTGACCTCTGTGTCTCCAGTGACCCAAGACTCTCCAGTGGCATCTGTGTTCCTGTGTGCCTAGTGAATCCTGTGTCTCCAGTAACCCAAGACTCTCCAGTGACCCCGGTTCTCCTGTGTCTCCAGTGACCTCTGTGTCTCCAGTGACCCAAGACTCTCCAGTGGCCTCTGTGTTCCTGTGTGCCTAGTGAATCTTGTGTCTCCAGTGACCCAAGACTTTTCAATGGTCCCTGTGTTCCTGTGTGTCTAGTGAATCCTGTGTCTCCAGTAACCCAAGACTTTCCAGTGGCCCCATTTCTCCTGTGTCTCCAGTGACCTCTGTGTTTCCACTGACCCAAGACTTTCAATGGTCCCCGTGTTCCTGTGTGCCTAGTGAATCCTGTGTTTCCACTGACCCAAGACTTTTCAATGGTCCCTGTGTTCCTAGTGAATCCTGTGTCTCCAATGACCCAAGACTCTCCAGTGGCCCCTGCGTTCCTGTGTCTCAAGTGAATCCTGTGTCTCCAGTGGCCCAAGCATCTCTACTGACCCCTGTTCTCCTGTGTCTTTAGTGACTCCTGTGTCACCCAATGACCCCAGAGTATAAACTTCCAGTGCCCTCACAGCACCCTGTGCCTCCTCCAGTACATCTGAAGCTCCTCTGGGACAACCATGTTACCAAACAATCTCAGGTATGCTCCTGTGTTTCCTGGACTGTCTCTCAGTGGATTCGGACCACAAAGACTCAGCTCTACTATTATTACTAATGTCATCATCCTCTCTATATAAAAGATCTCAGATATAATCATTGCAGTCTTTAGAAAGAGGCAATGGGGACATGGGTGAGCTGAACTGACTTTATTCTCTCTTGAGAAGAGATGATTAAGGAGGACAGTGATCTCCATGTATAAATACATGAATGGTCCAAATGGTGAACTTGAAGGCCATTGCTGGTTAGATTCCCCCAGAAGTGTCCAATTATGAAGAGTCCTATGGAGACTGCAATGTTATATCAGAGGCAGAGAAGTAGAAGCTACGGGCTGATGGAGGTCGGTATAATGGAGCTTCCCTTGATGGGTGAATGACAGGGTCTCTTTAATGATTTTTTTTAATGAACACTTATCTGGATTGAATGACAACTTTTATATATGCCCGGGGTTAAGCTTTAAGAAGTGACATCCCTTCGAGGTTTATTGCTGCACGAATAATCATTTTCTCTCTGATGTTTTATTCTCTAGGGTTGGCACTGGGGAGCAAGCAACAGGGGGCACTTTAATGGGAAGCAAAACCCCTGTGTGAGAAAGCTCTGATAGAAGCAGTTATTCTCAGATATACAGTTGTGTCCAAAATTATTCAACCCCCACTGAAATTGAGTGTTTTGGCCAGTTTGACATTGCTTTTGATCATTCAGTCATCTTGCTTACATTTACATTAAAGAGGCACTTGTAGGTCAGACAAATATAACATAACAGTTATAATGAAATAACCACAAATGTCTTTTCTGTGCTCACAGCATTATCAGTTTTATTCAACCCCCAAGTGACATTCAATCTTAGTACTTAGTACAGCATCCTTTTACAGTTATAACAGCTTTTAAACGTGAAGCATAGCTTGACACAAGTGTCTTGCAGCGATCTACGGGTATCTTCGCCCATTCTTCATGGGCAAAGGCCTCCAGTTCAGTCACATTCTTAGGCTTGCGCACTGCAACTGCTTTCTTTAAGTCCCACCAGAGGTTCTCAATCGGATTTAAGTCTGGTGACTGCGATGGCCACTCCAAAATGTTCCAGCCTTTCCTCTGCAACCATGCTCTAGTGGACTTGGAGGTATGCTTGGGATCATTGTCCTGTTGAAAGGTCCAACGTCTCCCAAGCCTCAGGTGTGTGACGGACTGCATCACGTTTCCATCCAATATCTCCTGGTACTGAAGAGAATTCATGGTACCTTGCACACGCTGAAGCTTCCCTGTACCTGCAGAAGCAAAACAGCCCCAAAGCATGATTGACCCTCCACCATGCTTCACAGTAGGCAAGGTGTTCTTTTCATCATAGGCCTTGTTCTTCCTCCTCCAAACATAGCGTTGATCCATGGGCCCAAACAGTTCTAATTTTGTTTCATCAGTCCACAGAACACTATCCCACAACTTTTGTGGTTTGTCCACATGGCTTTTGGCATACTGCAGTCGACTCTTCTTATTCTTTGGAGACAGCAAGGGGGTACGCCTGGGAGTTCTGGCACGGAGGCCTTCATTACGCAGTGTGCGTCTTATTGTCTGGGCTGAAACTTCTGTACCCACATCTGACAAATCTTTTCTCAGTTCCTCAGCAGTCACACGGGGACTTCTCTCCACTCTACGCTTCAGGTAGCGCACAGCAGTCGAAGTCAGCATCTTCTTTCTGCCACGACCAGGTAGCGTTTCAACAGTGCCCTTTGCCTTGAATTTGCGAATGATGCTTCCTAAGGTGTCTCTTGGTATGTTTAACATCTTTGCAATCTTCTTATAGCCATTGCCCTTCCTGTGAAGAGAAATCACCTCTTCTCTTGTCTTCCTGGACCATTCTCTTGCCTTCACCATGTTTGTAACCACACCAGTAAATGTCTAGAAGGAGCTGAGTATCACAGTCATTTTAAAGCTGCCTAATTGGTGCTTATTATGCTTGATTGCTGCTCGGTGACATCCACAGGTGTTTTCAATACCTGATGGAAAGCACCTGTATGAACCTCTGTTCTTTAGAGTGGTAGTCTTTAAGGGGTTGAATAATTGTGGCAATGAAGAAACCACATAAGAACCATTTACTACTGTATTACATAAACAATTGATGTCATTTTAGTTGCATTTGGGTAGTTACAACGTCCTTGTAGGATTTGATTCTGAATACAATTCCAAATGTACACTATAGTCCCTAAACCCCTTTACAGCATTGGGGGTTGAATAATTTTGGACACAACTGTACATGTTATTGAACCAATATGCAGCACGTCTCCTCTCACTGGTGTCTTGGTAACAGGTTCTCTTTAAAGGAAAGGATTGTCTTTTTATATTTTAATTTCACTGTTCAGTGATAAGAAAGGCTTTCTTAAATATTTATTTATTTCAGGTACTTATATAGCGCCGTCAATTTACGCAGCACTTTACACATATATTGTACATTCACATCAGTCCCTAACCCTCAAGGGGTGTACAATCTAAGGTCCCTAACTCACATTCATACATACACATACTAGGGACAATTTAGACAGGAGCCAATTCACCTACCAGCATGTCTTTGGAGTGTGGGAGGAAACCGGAGTACTTGGAGGAAACCCATGCAACCCAACAGGGAGAACATGCAAACTCCAGGAAGGTGGTGCCGTGGTTGGGATTCGAACCAGCGACCCTAGTACTGCCAGGGGGGAGTGCTAACCATTTAACTGTGCTGCCCCAATATAATGTTTCATGGAAATCAAATATGTAATATTGCATATACCTACATCATATCGTGTATATCATCTGCACACTGCAGGCGGTGAACAAACAGCAGCTCCATCTACAGCTGCGCCGTGAAGCAGACCATGAGGGTGGGGAGATCAGATTACATAGATTGCAGAGTGGCTCACAGAGGACATGCCCACCTTGGCCCCCTCTCCTAGCAGAAATTGGACAATCTGTTATGATCCATCTACCCTCATCTAGCTATGATCTACATGCATTGCATAGAGAAGCACAGAGACCTAGTGATGACATCACTGGTAGGTATTGAAAATGGAAACGTTTAACTTAAAAATGTCATGAGCATCTTGATGGGGGGGGAGGAATCAGGGAAGGCATAATATAAGCAGATTAAATTTTAGCATTGAACAATGATGTACAACATAGTGTTCATAAACTTGAATTTAAGCGTTTTAAAAGAAAAAAAAAACTAACCGAAAATCATTTTTTATTATATAAAAGCGGGCCAAAAATAGGCAGGTAAAAAATAGATCACCTGCTCTCCGCCGTCCCAATCTGCACAGGAGGAGAATACAGCGTCTTCAGCTGCCAGCCAGCAGATGAGATATATAGCTATAGATTTACTCCCATGGGGGGGCGCAGCGGGGGGGGGGGGGGGGGTATCACCGCTATAGAAATCCTTCATCAGAGCCGAGCTGGACCTGGGGAGAAGAGGACCTGTCATGGAACCCAGTTTTAAAATTACTCTAAATTGGATCCTTATTCTCCCAAAATAATCCATACAAATCCACCACCTAATGCCCCTGCAATCTATTTTATATTCAATCATTTCTTACTGTGTTCTTCTGCCTCTTTGTAATGTCCTCCGCAAGCTCCCAAACCTCTCCCTTTCCCTCTCTTCCCTTTGTTTTGAACAAGCACACCACAAATTGAGTAGTCTATGGTCCATCTCAGGAGTGAGCAAGTGAGGGTGGCTACATTCCTACATAGAGAGGGACCATGAAAAATGAACGTAGCCACCCTCTAACAGGAAGTCAGATCACAGCAGCAAAAAAAAAAAAGAAGGAATTTGGAGGAGGCTGAGAGCAATAGAAGGGACTTTTCTGAGTTAAGAACACATATAATTTTTTTGTAAACCAATTTAATATGTATTGTATAACTTTAAAGCCTAAGAATATATATATCAGGGGCGGACTGACCATTTGGAAACTCTGGCACTGCCCGAGGGCCCGGGGTCAGTAGGGGGCCTCATGAGATGCCCCTGGTACCTTTTTCATAGGCTTTTTTGAGTTTGGGAAATGACACAGGGGCCCCATGATCCCCTATTGCCCGGGGGCCCCATGAGTTGTCAGTCCGCCCCTGATATATATATACACTATATTTCAAAAGTATTGGGCTGCCGGCCTTTACACGCACATGAACATCCCAGTCTTAGTCCGTAGGGTTCAATATTGAGTTGGCCCCGCCCTTTGCAGCTATAACAGCTTCAACTCCTCTGGGAAGGCCGTCCACAAGGTTTAGGAGGGTGTCTATGGGAAGGTTGGACCATTCTTCCAGAAGCACATTTGTCAGGTCAGGCACTGATGTCGGGGGAGGAGGCCTGGCTCGCAGTCTCCTCTCTAATTCATCCCAAAGGTGTTCTATCAGGATGAGCTCAGGAACAGGAGGGGCCATCCCCAAACTCTTCCCACAAACCTGGGAGCATGAAATTGTCCAAAATGTCTTGGTATGCTTCCTTTCACTGGAACTAGAGGACCAAGCCCAACCCCTGAAAAACAACCCCACACCATAATCCCCCCTCCACCAAACTTTACACTTGGCACAATGCAGTCAGGCAAGTACCGTTCTTCTAGCAACCGCCAAACCCTGACATGTCCATCAGATTGCCAGAGAAGCGTGATTGGTCACTACAGAGAACACATCTGTAATGCTCTAGAGTCCAGTGGCGGCATGCTTTACACCACAGCATCCAACGCTTTGCATTGCACTAGGTGATATAAGGCTTGGATGGGTTTTCATGGCCGAGCTGTTAAGTAGCAGAGGGGGTTGTTAGTTTCAGCTGCTTTGGTGTAAATGAAAGTAAAAACAGGTGCACTAGATGCATTTTTTCCCTACTCATCTTTTCTGACTGTTTTTCACTAGTTTTGCATTTGGCTGGGGTCAGTGTCACTACTGGTAGCATGAGGCCATACCTGGACCCTACAGAGGTTGCACAGGCAGTTCAACTCCTTGAGGGTGGCACATCAATATGTGCTATTGTCAGAAGGTTTGCTGTGTCTCCCAGTCTCAAGAGCATGGAGGAGGTTCCAGGAGACAGGCAGTTCCTCTAGGAGAGCTGGACAGGGCCGTAGTAGGTCTTTAACCCATCAGCAGGACTGGTATCAGCTCCTTTGTGCAAGGAGGAACAGGATGAGCCCTGCCAGAGCCCTAAAAATGACCTCCAGCAGGCCACTGGTGTGAATGTCTCTGACCAAACAATCAGAAACAGACTTCATGAGGGTGGCCTGAGGGCCCGACGTCCTCTAGTGGGCCCTGTGCTCACTGCCCAGCACCACAGAGCACAATTGGCATTTGCCATTGAACACCAGAATTGGCAGGTCCGCCACTGGCTCCCTGTGCTGTCACCCTGAGCAAATGTGACAGACGTGAAAGGGTCTGGAGAAGCTGTGAAGAACGTTCTGCTGCCTGTAGCATCATTCATGACCGTTTTGGTGGTGGGTCAGTGATGGTCTGGGGAGGCATATCCATGGAGGGACGCACAGACCTCTTCAGGCTAAACAATGGCACCCTGACTGCCATTAAGTATCGGGATGAAATCCTTGGACCCATTGTTAGACCCTACACTGGTGCAGTGGGTCCTGGGTTCCTCCTGGTGCACCACAATGCCCGGCCTCATGTGGTGAGAGTATGCAGGCAGTTCCTGGAGGATGAAGGAATTGATACCACTGAATGGCCCCCATGCTTGCCTGACCTAAATCCAATAGGACACTTCTGGGATAACATGTTTCAGTCCATCCACCGCCGCCAGGTTGCACCTCAGACTGTCCAGGAGCTCAGTAATGCCCTGGTCCAGATCTAGGAGGAAATCCCCTAGGACACCATCCGTCGTCTCATTAGGAGCTTCCCCCGATGTTGTCAGGCATGCATACAAGACGTGGGGGGCCATGCACACTACTGAGGACAATTCTGAGTTGCTGCAATGAAATTTCAGCAAAATGGACACGCCTGTTGCATTATTTTTTCACTTTGATTTTCGGGGTGTCTTTGAATTCAGTCCTCTATAGGTTGATAATTTTCATTTCCATCAAACAATGGGGCGTCCTTACGTTCCTAACACATCACCCCGTCCATGTCAGTATAGATATCCAGCAGGAGATTTTTCCCCATTGAGATCTGAAGTGTTTTCAAAGTGTTCCTTTAATTTATTTGAGCCGTGTATGTATATATACATATATTTATTTATTTATTTATTTATTTTTTACATCAGCACCAGAGACTTGACTTACATTGAATAAGAGGTGTCTCTTGTCCTGGCTGCTCTTGTACTTGAAATCTTGTATTCTCTTCCCCCCATAACCCCATAATGGAATTCTGGTGCTGCAGGGGTTAATACGAGTGCTGGACTGGTCATAGGCATTTGACAAGAGTAATGACTATTCCCTTCCTTTTCTGCCACCCTCCTCTATTTAATCGCATGAATGGAAGGTCCTCCTCCTCCATTCACAGAGCGCTTTTCATTGGTGGAAGCTGTAATACAGCTATATCAAGGGACGAGGGGCGAAAAGAGTGGGCATAGTTAGCACCAGGGGCGGACTGACCATTTGGTAACTTGGGCACTGCCCGAAGGCCCAGGGTCAGTAGGGGGCCCCATGGGATGCCCCTGGTACCTTTTCATAGGCTTTTTTGAGTTTGGGCAAGGACACAGGGGCCCCATGATCCCCTATTGCCCAGGGGCCCCATGAGTTGTCAGTCCGCCCCTGGTTAGCACCCTAAGACAGGTCCAGCTGATCTTATTAGCCCCTGCAGCACTAGAAGATTACTGGCTGGGGTAGGAGGGAGATAATCGAAATAGCACCATAGAGGAGATGAGTACACAGCCTCCTAAACACATGGAAGCTGCTGCTTTACCGCACTCTGAAACAGCCCCAAAAGGTTAAAAAAAAATCTATTTAGCAGCAAGTTTGACAGAAATATGGACTGTGGAAAGAAAACTGAATTTTATTAAGGAGGGTTTAGTATTACTTTAAAAGATTGGATTGCAACTTCAGCTTATTCACCAATCAAAGTAAAAATCAATTCAGCTAAGTATAAATGATAAATGTCCTACTACTTTATTAACTCCCCCCCCTTACTATGCCTGAAGTTCCTATTACATGAGATGGCTCTGGAGCACCATTCCTCAACCTCCGATTTTTCCTGCAATAGGAACTCTACTAGGGAATTCAAGGGGCACTTCCAACCAATGAGTCAGACTCCTAATAGCCCTTTTGATGCTTAATTATCTTGCTAAGTAATTATCCATTTTGCAAAGTATAAATGTTCTACCAGCAGCGGTACCATGAAGTTTCTATTACAGAGGTTGGCTCTATTGCACTGTCCTTCAACCTCCGATGTGTCCCTCTATAGGGGAAAATTCACACGGCACCTCCAACCAACAAGCTGAACTCTCATTAATATTTCTGCAGAAGTTTCTATTACAGAAGATGGCTCTGGGGCACCGTTCCTCAACCTCTGGTATGTACCCCTATACAGTGGGGAAAATAATGATTCGATCCCCTGCAGATTTTGTAAGTCTGCCCACTTACAAAGAAATGAAGGGTCTATAATGTTTATGATAGGTGTATTTTAAATGATAGAGACACAAAATATACCAAAAATCCAGAAAAAACACATGATACAAATGTTATAAATTAAGTTGAGGTTCAGTGAGTAAAATAAGTATTTTATCCCCAAACAAAACATGACTTAGTACTTGTGGAGAAACCCTTGTTGGCAAGAACAGAGGTAAGACATTTCTTGTAGTTGGTTACCAGGTTTGCACACATCTCAGGAGGGATTTTGGTCCACTCTTCTTTACAGATCTTCTCTAAATCCTTAAGATTTCCTGGCCGTCACTTGGAAACTCGAAGTTTCAGCTCCCTCCATACATTTTCTATAGGATTAAGGTCTGGAGACTGGCTAGGCCACTCCATGACCTTAATGTGCTTCTTCTTGAGCCACTCCTTTGTTGCTTTGGTGGTATGTTTTGGGTCATGCTGGAAGACTCATCCACGACCCATCTTCAGTGTTTTGGCAGAGGCAAGAAGGTTCTCATTCAAGATTTTACAATACATGCCCCGTCCATTGGCCCCTCAATGCGGCAAAGTCAGCCTGTACATTCAACAGAGAAACAGCCCCAAAGCATATTGTTTCCCCCTTCGTGCTTGACTGTTGGGATGGTGTTCTTAGGGTCATAGTCAGTATTTTTCTTCCTCCAAACACGGCGAGTTGAGGTTATACCAAAGAGCTCAATTCTGGTCTCATCTGACCAGAGCACTTTCTCCCAGTCCTTCTCTGAATCATTTAGATGTTCATTGGCAAACTTCAGATGGGCCTGTGCATGTGCCTTCTTGAGGAGGGGACCCTTGCAGGCGCTGCAGGATTTCAATCCATGGCAGCGTATTGTGTTACCAGTGGTTTGTTTGGTGACTTTGGTCCCAACTGCCTTGAGATCATTCACAAGCTTCTCCTGTGTAGTTCTGGGCTAATCCCTCACTTTTCTCATGATCATCCTTACCCAGGGGCGGACTGACAACTCATGGGGCCCCTGGGCAATAGGGGATCATGGGGCCCCTGTGTCCTTGCCCAAACTCAAAAAAGCCTATGAAAATGGTACCAGGGACATCTCATGGGGCCCCCTACTGACCCCGGGCCCTTGGGCAGTGCCCAAGTTTCCAGATGGTCAGTCTGCCCCTGTGGACCTTACCCCATGAGGCTAAATCTTGCATGGAGCTCCAGACTGAGGGCAATTGATGGTTATTTTGTATTTCTTCCATTTGAGAACTAATCACTCCAACAGTTGTCTCCTTCTCACCAAGCTTCTTGCTGATGGTCTTGTAGCCCATTCCAACCTTGTGCAGGTCTACAATCTTGTCCCTGATGTCCTTTGACAGCTCTTTGGTCTTGGTGAGGTTTGAGTGGAAGAAAGAGATTCTGTGGACAGGTGTCTTTTATACACAAGTTGTCCTTAGGAACACCTTCTTACATTGATAGGACTAATCTGTGTACCACATGAGCACATAGCCAGTCTGTGGGAACCAGAAATATTGTTGGTTGGTAGGGGATCAAATACTTTTTTTACTCACTAAACAGAAACTCCATTTATAACTTTGCATCATGTGTTTTTTTTCAATATTTTTGGTTGATATTCTGTCTCTCTCACTTGAAATACACCTATGATAAAAATTATAGACCCTTCATTTCTTTGTAAGTGGGCAAACATACAGAATCTGCAGGGGATCAAATAATTATTTTCCCCACTGTAGGGACACTTCTAGGAAACTCAAGAGGCACATCCGACCAGTAAGTACTCTTAATAACTCTTTCACAATTTATTCATTAAGCAAAGTGAAAATCCATTTTGCAAGTTCAAGGATCTAGGAAGTTTGTTTCAGACCAACAGGCCAAACTCTCAATAACCATTTCATGGCTTTTTCATTAAGTTAGGTGAAAATATATTTCACAAATAAAAATTCCCTATTCCTTTAGTAAAACCACCCTTGTAGTGGTGAATACTAGTAGTACATAATGGTATATAGTGGTACTATGCAGTAAACTTTCCACTACAGAAGGTGGCTCTGGAGCACCATTATTCAACCTCCAATATGCCCCTCCTAATAGCCCTTCCACAGCGTATTCATTAAGCTAGGTAAAAATCCCTTTTGCAAAGTAAAATGTTCTACTCCTTTAGCAAATCCACCTTGAAGAGTCAGCCAGAAGCACTACAATGCTGTGAAGTTTCTGCTATAGAAGACAGCTCTGAAGCACCATTCCTTAACCTTCGATATGTCACCATATAGGGACTCTTCTAGGAAATTCAAGGGGAACTTGAGACCAACAAGCAAAACTGTCAATAACCCTTCTACAGCTTATTCATTAGGGTAAGTGAAAGTCCATTTTGCAAGTAAAAATTCTCTAAATCCACCCTGAAGTGCAGTACTATGTTGTAAAGTTTTTACTACAGAAAATGGCCCTCAACCTCTGACATGTTTGCCTATAGGGGCAGTACTAGGAAATTTGAGGGTCACTCCTGACCAATGAGCAAAACTCTCAATGTTCTGCTCCTGAAGTGTTAGCCAGGAATGGTACTATGCCTGACCTTTCTTTTACAGGGGACGGCTCTGGAGGATCGTTCCTCAGTCTCTGATATGTGTCGTTGTAGGGACATTTCTAGGAATTTCAAAGAGCACTTCTCATGAATGAGCCGAACTCTCAATAAACCTTACACAGAAGTTTCTATTCCTGAAGACCTCTTTGGAGCATCTTTCCTCAACCTCCAGTTTTTCCCCTTTTGGGAGTCTGATATGAAATTCAAGGGGCACTTCTCATCAATGAGTCGAACTCTCAATAAACCTTACACAGAAGTTTCTATTCCTGAAGACCTCTTTGGAGCATCTTTCCTCAACCTCTAGTTTTTCCCCTATAGGGAGTCTGCTATGAATTTCAAGGGGCACTTCTGACCATCAAGCCAAACTCTCAATAGTCCTTCTACAGCTTATTCGTTAAGCTAAGTGAAAATCCATTTTGCAGGTAAACATTCTCTACTCCTTTAGTGAATCCATTCTACAGTGTCAGCCAGAAGCAGTACTATGCTGTGAAGTTTCTACTACAGAAATGGCCCTGGAGCATCATTCCTCAACCTCTGATATGTCCCCTCTTAGGGGCAGTACTAGGAAATTAAAGGGTCACTTCCGACCAATGAGTCAGACTCTCAAGGTTCTACTGTTTTCATAAATCCACCTTGACGTGTCAGTCAGAAGTGGTACTATGCCTGAAGTTTCTATAGGTGGTGGCTCTGGAGGACAGTTCCCCAACCTCTGATATGTGTCCCGATAGGGGCACTTCTAGGAAATTCAAAGGGCACTTCCCACCAATGAGCCAAACTCTCAATAACCCTTCAGCATCTTCTGACAATGATACAATGTCTCCCGAACATTCTGAAATTGCTCTTTTCCTACCAAAGGCTCACTTGCATGATTCCGCACACATTCAGCAGCCGCCGGCAGCAGACACTCACACTTTCAAGAGATGCTTGAGACGAACGCCTGCACTTGGTAAACATTTGCCGTTTTAAAGGGTCCATGACCTAACGACGTTGGGAAAACCCTTGATCCGGGAAAGAGGCTTCGGGAAAAAACAAGCACGTTATGGCAGAAGAACACAGGGATTTCAATGGAAAGGCAAGGCACTCACCCGCTTGTCTTCAGCTAAGGAGCTCCGCACTTGTTCATCGTCGCCTTATTGTCCTGTGACAGGCATCCCGGGGAGGTGACATGGGAGGACGAAGTAGAGGCGAGGATGCTCTGGGTCGGATCTCATTCATAAGACACGCTCCTTCCACTTACACACCCGCCGACGGCAAACCCACCCCAAATTGGCCCTCCCTCCCCATCTGGCAGGCTGAAGGTACAGGCAGGATCAGTACACGCACACACAGCTCTCACTGGGAATTCAAAGCCTTTATATCCCCCCCCAACCCCCTCCCGCCCTCTCTGCTCCGGCTCCAAACAAAGAGCACCTCTCCTCAACTTCCACAATGCCGCGCTCTCCTCCTGACACCTTCCCCCCAGATTTTTTTTTATTATAGAAAGTACAATTATTTCCTGTGTATGAATCATTGAGATGTCAGGTGAGCCATGGGAATGCAGCCCCCCTCCCCCTCCCTGACTTCTAGTAAGCAGCAGCTTTATGCAATGGCACTACCTATTGATGGGGTCCTTAAAGAGGACCTGTCATCTGAATGCTGCGGAGGCAACCATTTTTGCATGGGCTGCACACATTTTTTTTTTTAGGGCTCACACTTCCTCCGACTTCCAGTAAGTGGCAGCTTTGTGCAAAGGCACTACAAAATTAGGGGGTCCTTAACCCCTCGCCCTCCAGAGGATTTACCCCCCTTGCTGACCAGGCCATCTTTTGCGTTACGGCGCTGCGTTACTTTATCTGACAATTGCGCGGTCATGCAACGCTGCACCCAAATTAAATTTCTGTCCTTTTTTCCCCACAAATTCAGCTTTTTTTTGTATGGGGTTTTTGAATCGCCTGTGCATTTCTTTTTTGCAATATAAAAAAAACCCGACAATTTTGAGAAAAAAACACAATATTTTTGACTATTTGCTATTAAACGTGCTCAGTAAAATAATTAAAAAAATCAAATTTCGTCATAAATTTAAGCCAAAATGTATTCTGCTCCATGCCTTTGCTAAAAAAAAATCCCAATACGTGTAAATTAACTGATTTACGTGAAAGTTATAGCGTTTACAAATGGCGGTATATATACTGGGATTTTTCATTTTTACTAATAATGGCGGCGATCAGCGACTTATAGTGGGACTGCGGAGGACATCCTGACACTGCGGGGCACTGACTTGGTGTCACTGCTATCCCCAGTGACACCAATACAGTGATCAGTGATAAAAAAAAGCACTGACACTGTACTAATGGCACTGGGCAGGAAGGGGTTAATATGAGGAGCGAACAAAGGGTTAATTGTGTGCTGGGAGTGTTGTACTAGGGGGCGGTGTCTGTGTGCTTCACTGTAATCACACTGCTCTGGATGGATGTGCTGTGCACAGCCATCCAAAGGAGTGCACCTCCCCGTCGGAGATAACAGGGCACCGAAATCACAGGGCACCGGCGAGTAATCACCTACCGGGACCTGGTGATTGGCAAATGGCGGCGCTGGTAGGGCGCGTGCACAGCTCGTGTGTACCCCCTACCCGGGAATGCAAAATCACGTGTATATACAGGTGAAACTCAAAAAATTAGAATATCGGGCAAAAATTCATTTATTTCAGTGCAGCAACTTAAAAGGTGAAACTAATATATGAGATAGACTCATTACATGCAAAGCAAGATAGTTCAAGCCGTGATTTGTCATCATTGTGATGATTATGGCTTACAGCTCATGAAAACCCCAAATCCACAATCTCAGAAAATGAGAATATTGTGAAAAGGTGCAATATTCTCGGCTCAAAGTGTCCCACTCTAATCAGATAATTAAGCCATAACACCTGCAAAGGGTTCCTGAGCCTTTAAATGGTCTCTCAGTCTGGTTCAGTAGGAATCACAATCATGGGAAAGACTGCTGACCTGACAGTTGTGCAGAAAACCATCATCGACACCCTCCATAAGGAGGGAAAGCCTCAAAAGGTAATTGCAAAAGAAGTTGGATGTTCCCAAAGTGCTGTATCAAAACACATTAATAGAAAGTTATGTGGAAGGGAAAAGTGTGGAAGAAAAAGGTGCACAAGCAGCAGGGATGACCGCAGCCTGGAGAGGATTGTCAGGAAAAGGCCATTCAAAAGTGTTGGGGACTTTCACAAGGAGTGGACTGAGGCTGGAGTCAGTGCATCAAGAGCAGTCACACACAGACAGATCCTGGACATGGGCTTCAAATGTCGTATTCCTCTTGTCAAGCCGCTCCTGAACGACAAACAACGTCAGAAGCGTCTTACCTGGGCTAAAGAAAAACAGAACTGGTCTGTTGCTCTTTTCTAATGAGAGCAATATTCGCATCTCATTTGGAAACCAAGGACCCCGAGTATGGAGGAAGAATGGAGAGGCCCAAGGACCCCGAGTATGGAGGAAGAATGGAGAGGCCCAAGGACCCCGAGTATGCAGGAAGAATGGAGAGGCCCAAGGACCCCGAGTATGGAGGAAGAATGGAGAGGCACAAGGACCTCGAGTATGGAGGAAGAATGGAGAGGCCCAAGGACCCCGAGTATGGAGGAAGAATGGAGAGGCACACACTGCAAGATGCTTGAAGTCCAGTGTGAAGTTTCCACAGTCTGTGTTGATTTGGGGAGCCATGTCATCTGCTGCTGTTGGTCCACTGTGCTTCATTAAGTCCAGGGTCAACGCAGCCGTCTACCAGGAGATTTTGGAGCACTTCATGCTTCCTTCCGCAGACGAGCTTTATGGGGATGCTGACTTCATTTTCCAGCAGGACTTGGCACCTGCCCACACTGCCAAAAGCACCAAAACCTGGTTCAATGACCGTGGGATTACTGTGCTTGATTGGCCAGCAAACTCACCTGACCTGAACCCCATAGAGAATCTATGGGGCATTGCCAAGAGAAAGAGGAGAGACATAAGACCGAACAATGCAGAAGAGCTGAAGGCCGCTATTGAAGCATCCTGGTCTTCCATAACACCTCAGCAGTGCCACAGGCTGATAGCTTCCATGCCACGCCGCATTGAGGCAGTAATTGCTGCAAAAGGGGCCCAAACCAAGTACTGAGTACATATGCATGCTTCTACTTTTCAGAGGTCCGATATTGTTCTATGTACAATCCGTGTTTTATTGATTGCATGGAATATTCTCATTTTCTGAGATTGTGGATTTGGGGTTTTCATGAGCTGTAAGCCATAATCATCACAATGATGACAAATCACGGCTTGAACTATCTTGCTTTGCATGTAATGAGTCTATCTCATATATTAGTTTCACCTTTTAAGTTGCTGCACTGAAATAAATGAACTTTTGCACCATATTCTAATTTTTCGAGTTTCACCTGTATGTGATTTTGCGCACCGGTTCCGCCCTGTAGCAGCATTTCTGCTATAGGGCGGTCGGGAATCAATTTAAGTAGACCTTTCATATGAATGGTACAGAGGCAGCCATTTTCCCCCACCCTCCCCCAAACTTTTAGTAAGCAGCTTTATGCAATGGCTCTACTTAATTACAGGGTCCTTAAAGTGGACCTGTCATTTGAATGCTATGGAGGTAGCCATTCCCCCCACCCTTCTCCCTGACTTACAGTGACCAGCAGCTTTATGAAATGGCACAACTTAATTATGGGGTGCCAAAATTCCAGTAGAGAGGTGGAAGAAACTCATTGATGGTTACAGGAAGCCATTGATTTCAATCATTTTATTCAAGGGGTGCGCTGCCAGATAATACATTGAGGGTGCCATTAATTTTGTCTAGTCCATTTCTGGGGTTTTGCATGGAATGGGTCAAATTTGGCTTTTTGTTTCTCCACTTTTTTGTGGCATACCAATACAAACAAAAGAAACAACAGTTGTACCCTGCGCCTGAAGGCCAGCTTCAATTTGTCTGGAAGTTGATCGAGGTTCTTTATCCACCATTCCAACAATCCTTCATTGCAAACTTTGATCAGTTTTACTCTTCATCCACATCCAGGGAGATTAGCTACAGTGTCATGGGCTGTAAATGTCTTAACAATGTTTTGCACAGTGGACACAGGAACATTAAGATCTCTGGAGATGGACTTGTAACCTTGAGATTGTCCATGCTTTTCCACAATTTTGCTCTCAGATCCTCAGACAATTCTTTGCTGCTCTTTCTTTTCTCCATGCTCCGTGTGGCACACAGAGACACACAACAGAAAAGTTGAGTCCATTTTTCACCATTTTATCCCTTTAGCGGTGTGATTTCTGTATTATCAGCTCCTGGTAAATGATACAGGTGAATTTAATTACAAATCACAGGAGCATCACAAACCTGGAATGCAATTATTTCTTACAATTTTGAGTAGGTGCCAATAATTTTGTCCAGTCTATTTTCGGGGTTTTGCGTGGAATGTGTCAGATTTGGTTTTTTGTTTCTCCACTTTTTCGTGTCATACCAATACAAACAAAAGAAATAAATAGAAAATGCCAAAACATTTGTAATTGCAGCAAATTTCTGGGCGAAGTGGTGCGTTATCTGACAGAAATGCAGGGGGAGAAGATTTTTGGCCATGGCTGTACAAGGGGGCGTGGTCACCCAGGTGACATCATTCACCATGTTCAATGACATCACTAGGCCAGATCTTAGGCTGAGAGCAGGGACTGATGTCATTGAACATTGTGTACATTGTCAGTGCTAGATAAAATCTAAGATAAAATAAAGCGAATGCAGGACAATACTAATGGCCATTTCCACACCCGCTGCGTCATGTTTTGTTACTTTTTTTTTAGCGTTTTTATCGTGCGTTTTTGAAGCGGCACCATTCATTTGAAAGAACAGTGTAACAATGGTCACGAAAGAAGCTCATTATATTGTAAAGCGCTGAGCAAACTGTTGGTGCTATATAAATCCTGTATAATAATAATAATGTACCAAAAGTTGACACTGAGCCACGTGCGTCTTGCGACTGGCGATTTTTTGGATTTTCAAGCGTTTTGTTTCCTGTGGAAAACATGCAGCAAAATGCTACTTGCATTTGGGGGGCCAGTAAGAAATAACGCCACCACCAGCGCACCGGGAGCTCATTTCTGCCAGTGTTTCTGCTGCGCCTAGGTGTGAACAGGACCTATGTCCCGGTAGGCTGTAATATATTACTTTTTTTGTTTTTAGGTTTAGATACACTTTAGCCCCAGTGCATTCTGCTGCCAAGACCGTGGATAAGGGGGTATCACCAGTCCTCCTTTACGGGGCCCAGGCCAGAGTGGGGGGGGGGGCAGGCAGCTGGGTGAATCAGCACAACAGGGGGGCAAATACTGAAACCGATCCCGTTTGGCTCTCTCTGCAGCAGCTGAAAGCTGACTTCTTCTCCTCTCCCTCCCGCTGGGATAGGAGAGGCAGGAAGCCGACTGTACTGTGGAGGTGGGGAGCACACATAGGGGCCTGGACAACAGGGGGAAATGTATGGTGTGCAGGGAGTGTGAAGGGTGCGGTTGGGAGGGGGTTTAGGGCAATTACTGGAACCGATCCCCTGTATGGCTCTCTCTGCAGCAGCTGAAAACTGGATTCTTCTCCTCTCCCTCCCACTGGCTCTCAGCTGCTGCAGAGAGAACCCTACAGGGGATCGGTTCCAGTAACTGCCCTAAACCCCCTCCTGACCGCACCTTTCACACTCCCTGCACACCATACATTTCCCCCTGTTGCCCAGGCCCCCCTGTGTGCCCCCCACCTCCACAGTGCAGTTGGCTTCCCTCTTCTCCTATTGGCAGCTGCAAGCACACAACAGGATCTTTCAGGATGGAGAGTGGGGGAAGGGTCCAGTAAACATGTCACATTTACCAGCCCCTTCCTTTCCTGAATGAACACAATGAGTGATCGGTACCGATCACTTCCTGTGTTTATTCACAACTGAAGCAAAGTAACCTTTGGCTTTTTTTTTTTTTTTTTTTTGAAGAGGTGGCCTGTCAGGTTAGCCGTATGGGGCCCCGTGGTTTCTAATAGCACTTTTCAGACTTATCATGCAACAGTCGCATGACAAGTTAACACATTCATTTCAATGGGCGCTGTCTTAATGAATGAACCTCGACAGCAAAAAGGTTCATGCACTATATTTCTGCGGCTTTGGTGCGACTTGAGTGCCATAGACTGCAATGTTAAATCCCAAAAAGTCTCAATGAAGTCGCACAACTTTGGGGTCGCAGCAGTGTGAACTGAGCCTTAACCGCATATTGCTCTGATGGCGTGCAACTTATGACCACTTCATGTGTAGCTTACACCATAGGGAGAACCTTGTGCATCTGTTTAGCGACAGATCGTATTTCTATGGTGACCGAGCTACTGATCGATATCGATGTGCCAAAAAAAAAATAAACATGTCTGAAAGCCACCGCACTGCACAGAGCTTCCCTTCACAGCCCCAGGACTGAGTGTTCTCTGTTTCTAGAAAAGACGGGTGTGGAAAGGGTCAGACATGAGAAATCCCAGGAGATGGAGAACCATCTGCTGCACTGGAGGGGATTCGCATCTCGCAGGCGGCGGACACGGGGTGCGGGCTGCTGTGACATGTCAGGGCAATTAGAAGGCAATGTCAAAGTGTCAGCTGCCTCGGCATGCCACGGGAACAGTGCACTCAATTATACCCCAATCTCCTCCCGGATTATTTATATCCAAAACATTTCTTTTATTCTCTGACAACCCATCAATCCGCACAGCTGCGCACGGATGGATCACGGTGATGTCTGCTGTTGTTTTAAGTGGACCTGTCATAAATCTACAGAACATTGAACGCGTGCCAGCAATATCTTCAATAACCCTTTATAAACAATAAAATAATGTCTTGGCAAAAACTGTAACACACAAAAATGGCTCTATCCCCTGTAATTCAAATATAGGAATGCAGAAAATACCACATTATGACCACTAGATGGCGCAGAGGAGCATGCTTAGTTTCTATGTAGTCAGCACCATCTAGTGGCCATGTTGTGGTATTGCCTGTGTTCACACCTTCAAATTGCAGAGAATATAGTTAGAGAACATTCAATTTTTGCTAAAGCCGCATATAACATTCACCTGAAGGGAAATGTGCTCTAGATACTGGATATGGTAAATGTTCAACGGTTCATCTCCTTCAGCAACACGCTGCCTCATGTAGATGTATAAGGGGGCAAAAGGGACAATTGCCCTGGGCCCCCTTGACAGGAGGGGCCCCACCCCTATACAAAATTAGTGTAAAACAATATTAAAAAATGATTTAAATATAAAATAATAATAATAAAATGATATAAAATATACAATGATATAAAAAATAACTTTCTTTTGTTAAATGTATCTTGGGATGTATTATTTTGTAAACGTTTTTACTCTGGACTGTTATATTGTATCAATTTGAAAAAATAATTTTGGCAGCTCAAGCAAAGCACTCCTAGAGCACTGATGTGTGAGTGTGCACACGTGACCTCAGAATGAGGTTAGGTCATCCATTTTGAAAATGTGTGACTGCAATTGAGAATGTAAACCAACTTTTTGCATGAGGGACCCCCCAAACCTGAAGTGCTACGAGCCTTATCCTCTGCAATTCAAATGTGCGATTGTGGAAATACCACATTTTGTCCACTAGATGGTGATGACCACCAAAGAAAATAAATATGCCCCATAGTGCCATCTAGTGGCAATAACAAAGTATTTTCTGCATTTGTACATTTGAATTGCAGAGAATATAGCCAGAGAACATTGGATTTTGTCCAGCTCACACAGAACGGATCTACATGCAGTTTTGATGGGCAAACACCCCTTAGCCACTGCCTCAAGTGTGCAACCTGGCTTACGCATTTCAAGGGCAAGCCTTTGACGTGTGGTTCTCCCTTGAAACGTATCAGCCAATTTGCATGCTGGAGACAGTGACTATGGGGTCTATTTATAAAACAGTCGATGGATGAATGTCACACACATTCGAGCTGGATGGATCAATTTTCCCCATATTTTCTCTAATAAATTCTTATAATCGCCAGCTCCATCTAGTGGCTAAAATACAGAATGTTTTCTCTTTGGTATAAGTCAGAAAGGTATACAGCATTTTGGCCACTAGATGGAGCTGAAGATTGTAGGAATGAATCTATTATAGAAGATATGGGGAAAGTTCATCCAGCTTGCACCTATGTGTGTGACATTTATCTAATGAATGTTTTATAAATAATTACAGGTACTTCTATAGTGCAGTCAATTTATGCAGCGCTTTACATATATATTGTACAGTCACATCAGTCCCTAACCCTCAAGGGGCGTACAATCTAAGGTCCCTGATTTACATTCATACATACACATACTAGGGACAATTTAGACAGAAGCCAATTAACCTACCAGCATGTCTTTGGAATGTGGGAGGAAACCGGAGCACCCAGAGAAAACCCACGCAAGCACATAGCCCCCTGTGTGTTGCTGGATGGGATGAACAGTTGAACATTTCCTATGTCCACTGGCTAGAGCAGGTTTATCATTGGAAGGATTTTATTGTACAAGTGATTTTGCCAAGCACCAATATTTCATATGCCTGCTATGTGCCTGCTGTAGCATGTTCTTCATTGAAAAAGTCCTGTTCTGTCTCTCCAATCTAAGCATTGATAGTGTGATCTCTGTAACTTACAGTTGTGATGAGATAGCGATAACTCCAATCTTAGTTGAATACCACAGTCAGTGACTCAATCGGATGATATCTTGTAGATCTTGTGAAGTTTATTCCATAAACTGAGAGACTCTTACAACAATGAATATTGGATAGGTCAAAAGATCATAATGTGACCTGCTTCATGACATGTGGCTTGAAGCTGAAATGCATTTCTGGGAAAAGGGGTGGGCTATCTATACAGCATTAACTAAACCAAAAGAAAGGGAGGAGCAGAGACAAAATACAGAGAACACTTAAAAGGCATATGACAGTCATGTGAAACATGACAAGTCCCCTGTTCTCTTTGTATTGTGTATGTGTTCCTGCCAATATCTCTGCTTTCCAATTAAAAACTGACCACACTAGGCATGAACGCACAGCATGGTCAGTTTTCTAGCTGTGCTGGGAACTCAGCCTGCTCTCCTCCAATGATCAAACTTGCCCTGACACGCACCCCCTGCACAGCCATTCACTGGGAAGACCAGTGTTCTACTGTTTCCCCTCTCCCAGTTCTTATTCAGCTGAGAACAGAGGAAATGTGATCGCTTTTAAAAAAAAGGGGGGAAACGAGTATTTATAATGTTTTTTTATATTTCTATACACAAATGTTTGCCTTTTGTTTCTATTTGAAGCGGAATAGGTTGTTTTACAAGGTGAGGGTTCATCTATACTTATGTATGAGACCAGGGGCGGACTGACCATTTGAGCACTCGGTCACTGCCCGAGGGCCCAGGGTCAGTAGGGGGCCCCATGAGATGCCCCTGGTACCTTTCGTAGGCTTTTTTGGGTGTGGTTTGAGTGTGAGCGAGATCACAGGGGCCCCATGATCTCTTATTGCCTGGGGGCCCCATGAGTTGTCAGTCCGCCCCTGTATAAGTTTTATTGCAGATTTCTCTCGATGGCGCTGAACTTTCTATTTTGTAGTTTTGTGTGAGGATTCCCCAGTCTGCAGAGAGCTGCAAAGCCATGGATACCATTATCTGTTCTTATGAGGACAATAGAAGGAACTCTGAATAGAAAGATTGTATCCATTCACCTCCCCAGCACTGACACCGGGTGTGTGTTCAGACCCATCATGTTTGGAGGAAATTTAAGGCCCCCTTTATATTATCCCGGGCCGCTGCAGTGCATTCATGTGCATCATTCACCTGTGTTATATAAAGGCGGCCTACTTATCATGAATGGGCTGCCAAAGTACAGCCACGGCCCAAAAAACAGACTTGCCGTTTTATTCCAACGCATGCACCGCAACATGAGCATGAGCTTTGTAATTCACTGCATTGCAACCTGCTGTAATAGAGTGTTGGGTGATGTTGGTGACACCAAAGAACTTGTATGTTTTATGTTAGTGGTCTCTAAACTGTGGGCCTTTGCTTGCCTTTATCCGGCAATTGAGGCACTATTCCTGCCACAGATTCAAGCCACTTTTCCTCCCAATTACACCAACAATGGGACATCATTCCTCCCACTAATGCCAATGATAGGGCACTATTCCTCTGAGTGATATAAAAAATGGGGCACTATTCCTCCCACTGACACCAATGATGGGGCACTATTCCTCCCACTAATGCCAATGATGGGGCACTAATCCTCTGAGTGACACCAAAAATGGGGCACTATTCCTCCGGCTGATACCAATGATGGGATACTATTCCTCCCACTGACACCAACAACGGGGCACTATTCCTCCCACTGACACCAATGATGGGGTACTATTCCTCCCACTGATACCAATGATGGGGCACTATTCCTCCCACTGACACCAATGATGGGGCACTATTACACCCACTGACACCAACAACGGGGCACCATTTCTCCCACTAATGCCAATGATGGGGCACTATTCCTCCCACTGACACCAATGATGGGGCACTATTCCTCCCACTGACACCAACAACGGGGCACCATTTCTCCCACTAATGCCAATGATGGGGCACTATTCCTCCCACTGACACCAATGATGGGGCACTATTCCTCCCGCTGACACCAATGACGGGGCACTATTCCTCCCGCTGACACCAATGACGGGGCACTATTCCTCCCGCTGACACCAATGATGGGGCACTATTCCTCCCACTGATACCAATGATGAGGCACTATTCCTCCCACTGATACCAATGATGGGGCACTATTCCTCCCACTGACACCAATGATGGGGCACTATTCCTCCCACTGATATCAGTGATGTGACATTGCTTACCCCCAGGGCATTTTCCTCTCCCACTGACCACAGTCTGGCCCCCTCCAAGACTGAAGGAAAGTAAACTGTCCCTTTGGAAAGTTTGCAGACCCCTGTTTGATGTGAATTATGGTGATAAGTAGCATAGGAATTTCCTATAACACTTAGTTTTACCTTGTGGTCAAATTCTGGATTTTCTATTTAATATCCATAATTTACATTCGGACAGCACAGGAAGTAGCCTATTTACAATCCTTTTCTTCCCCATCCGGACAGAAGGAATGTACACGCACTGTCAGTGGGCGAATGGCTATGCAAAGTCTTTAGAATTCAACCCCTTTGTGTTTCTCATCCAACTGCTTAGGTGAAATCCTACAGGTTTTTTTGTGTATTTGGTCATTATTTGTGTCCTTGTGCATTCATTTATTTCCTTTTATTGTGGTCAAAAGAAGGAAAATATTGAGGCTAATGATAGGGCGTGTTTTTGCAACATGAACAAGTCCAGGATAGTAGGAAGGAAGCTCCCTAACCAGGGGCGGACTGACACCTCATGGGGCCCCCGGGCAATAGGGGATCATGGGGCCCCTGTGTCCTTGCCCAAACTCAAAAAAGCCTATGAAAAAGGTACCAGGGGCATCTCATGGGGCCCCCTACTGACCCCGGGCCCTCTGGCAGTGCCTGAGTTTCCAAATGGTCAGTCTGCCCCTGTCCCTAACCCTTCTGATCCATTAGAAGAATCAAGTCAATATATTTATCGTTCTACAATAGAAATCATAAAATAAAGTTGACGTTCCTTCCAATGCTATATATAACACGTATGTACATAAAAGGCATAGAAGCACACGACAACACTGATAAAACACCCCATATAACAGGAGAGTCCCTAGGTAGGTGCGGGGGGTGCGCACCGCACCGGGTGACACCTATCGCATGGGGTGACACTGGACCCGCTCCACGAAAAGGTAAGTTGTAAAGCAAGCCGACAATCCCCACAGGATGGATCGGATCTGTGGATTGAGCATAATGGATCAGAGTCTGATCCATTATACTCCCCAATCCGCAGATCCGATCCATCCTGCAGGGATCGTTGGCTTGCTTTACAACTTACCTTTTCGTGGAGAGCAGGGGCGGACTGACCATTTGGAAACTCAGGCACTGCCCGAGGGCCCGGGGTCAGTAGGGGGCCCATGAGATGCCCCTGGTACCTTTTTCATAGGATTTTTTGAGTTTCGGCAAGGACACAGGGGCCCCAATATTCCCTTATTGCCCGGGGTCCCCATCAGTTGTCAGTCCACCCCTGTTGGAGAGATCATTTAACTCCGTATAGGTTGCAGGGCGATGATCCCCGAGGAATGGATCGGATCTGCGGATTGGGGAGCATAATGGATCGGACTCCGATCCATTATGCTCAATCCGCAGATCCGATCCATCCTATAGGGATCGTCAGCTTGCAACCTATACGGGGTTAACTGATCCTGCAGGGATCGTCGTCGGGGTTGTCACCAAGTGTTACCGCACCAACCCTAGGGACGCCCCTGCCATATAATACACCCACTGCCATCAATCCACTTTATTTAAAATAAATATTTAAGTATGATAATCTAAATTCAATATAAATTGTCCACCAAACCTAGACTGGTATTCCTTTTTCCACCCCGTTACACTTACCTTTTCCCTTTCTACCCTCCCTACCATCCCTCCCTGTTTAATCCCCCCCCCAGCACCCCATACACCTCACCACGGTTCAACACATATCGAAGAATACCTCTAATGTTAATGCTTTGCACACCATTATCAGCCCCGGCCAGGGGCAGACTGACAACTCATGGGGCCCCCGGGCAATAGGGGATCATGGGGCCCTTGTGTCCTCGCCCATGCTCAAACCAAACCCAAAAAAGCCTATGAAAGGTACCAGGAGCATCTCATGGGGCCCCCTACTGACCCCAGGCCCTCGGGCAGTGCCCAAGTTCCCCAATGGTCAGTCCGCCCCTGGCCCCAGCCAAATGGTGGGGTAAATACTCAATATTATATTGTATTATTATATCCACTGATGAACCGAACATCCTTACCCTGGTATGTTACTAAAAAAAATTCAATAAAACTTATTGAAACAAAATAAATATCTAAAAAGAAAAGGAAATAAATTCTGTTGCACACATAGGATAGAGTTAGACATGCCTCGAAATAGCTGCTCCTCTGAAGAGCAATCTATGTTCAGATTACTTTTCAGAGGTGATGGGCAAGTGGCAGGAAGGCGGTTTGATGCTTCCTCACTGCTTGTTAAAACAAACAGATGTTGCATGGGGTTTTGTCAGGTCATTTGTGGTGCTTCCCCTTTCACTTGAATGGGTTGCATAGGTCAGGCTTGTCACCCACCAATCGCAATGTGTTGGGAAGTTTTTTGCTGCAGGTGCAAAATGAAACATGGCGACCACAGCATGTAAATACCGTCTGCTGTAATTGCAGCATAAGGGGGGGGCAGTAACTGGGGCACTAAAAACACAGCTCAGCCGCACTTGTTTACTGCCCCCCAACCGCATGTCTAAACTTACACATAGGGGTCTTATTTATTTAAAACATTGCATAGCCAGTCATCCACTGAAACTGCATGTGATCATTGGTGACATTTATTTGTTAATTCCCTTTAGATATTCTCTAGAGTTGTTACAATGTATACAAAATTGTCGGTATTTCCTATGCTCTTCAGCTCTATCTAGTGGCCATAATGTGGTATTTTACTAATGCCCATAAGAACATTCATCCAAAGGAGGAAACAGCCTAAGAACATTTGGTTTTGCCCAGTTCACCAAGAACTGATGTAATGCAGATTTACTGGACATATGGCTACAGTATGTCATTTTTTTCATAAATAGACCCCTGAAAATCAACCCAGGGCTGACCTAATGCATGGGCACCCCAGGTGCATGGGGGTCCCATGATAATCTTGCATTACATCATACTTATCAACTGTCCCGGATTTGCTGGGACAGTCACGCTTTTTACTAAGCTGTCCCAGGATGGCCGGGCAGCATCCCAGAAACTGTACTGTGGCTCATGATCCCAGTATTGTGCCCTCCTGACTCCCCCCTGTACTGTGCTCTTCTGCCCGCCCCCCCATACTGTGCCCATTGTGTTGGTTTGTCTTTGATTTATGGCATGTTTTCTTATTGTTTAAAATCAACTTTATTGAAAGTACTAATATATATATCTGTTTAATTCTGTCAAGTATTTATACTTTAATTCTTGAGAGTAGGTGCGTACATTGGGACACGCTGGTAGGGGCCCCAGAGCATTACTTTACCCAGGGGCCTATAATGCTATTACAGTGTTACTAAACCCCAGACCCTGCATTCACTATATCTGGCATCCCGGACCCTGCATTCACTATATCTGGTCTCCCTGGACCCTGCATTCACTATATCATGTCTCCCTGGACCCTGCATTCACTATATCTGGTCTCCCCGGACCCTGCATTCACTATATCTGGTCTCCCCGGACCCCGCATTCACTATATCTGGTCTCCCAGGACCCTGCATTCACTATATCTGGTCTCCCCGGACCCCGCATTCACTATATCCGGTCTCCCCGGACCCTGCATTCACTATATCCGGTCTCCCCGGACCCTGCATTCACTATATCCGGTCTCCCCGGACCCTGCATTCACTATATCTGGTCTCCCCGGACCCCGCATTCACTATATCTGGTCTCCCTGGACCCCGCATTCACTATATCCGGTCTCCCAGGACCCTGCATTCACTATATCTGGTCTCCCCGGACTCTGCATTCACTATATCCGGTCTCCCCGGACCCTGCATTCACTATATCTGGTCTCCCCGGACCCTGCATTCACTATATCTGGTCTCCCCGGACCCTGCATTCACTATATCTGGTCTCCCCGTACTCTGCATTCACTATATCTGGTCTCCCCGGACCCTGAATTCACGATATCTGGTCTCCCCGGACCCTGCATTTACTATATCTGGTCTCCCCGGACCCTGCATTCACTATATCTGGTCTCCCCGGACCCTGCATTCACTATATCTGGTCTCCCCGGACCCTGCATTCACTATATCTGGTCTCCCCGGACCCTGCATTCACTATATCTGGTCTCTCCGGACCCTGCATTCACTATATCTGGTCTCCCCAGACTTGGGGAGAATGGAAACTGCTCCTACAACCTTTAACCAGTGCTCTGCTAGACACTGATAGAAGTCACAAGACTGCTATATACTGCTGATGAGAAAAGGTATTTAGCAGTTTATAGTTACTAAAATAACTGCATTTCCTTGTCCTGTGTACTGTGGGAGACCAGATATAGTGAATGCAGGGTCCGGGGAGATCAGATATAGTGAATGCAGGGTCCGGGGAGACCGGATATAGTGAATGCAGGGTCCAGGGAGACCAGATATAGTGAATGCAGGGTCCGGGGAGACCAGATATAGTGAATGCAGGGTCTGGGGAGACCGGATATAGTGAATGCAGGGTCCAGGGAGACCGGATATAGTGAATGCAGGGTCTGGGGAGACCAGATATAGTGAATGCAGGTTCTGGGAAGACCGGATATAGTGAATGCAGGGTCCAGGGAGACCGGATATAGTGAATGCAGGGTCTGGGGAGAGCGGATATAGTGAATGCAGGGTCCTGGGAGACCAGATATAGTGAATACAGGGTCTGGGGAGAGCGGATATAGTGAATGCAGGGTCTGGGGAGACCAGATATAGTGAATGCAGGGTCCAGGGAGAGCGGATATAGTGAATGCGGGGTCCAGGGAGATCAGATACAGTATAGTGAATGCAGGGTCCGGGGAGACCACACATAGTGAATGCAGGGTCCTGGAGACCACACATAGTGAATGCAGGGTCCGGGGAGACCACACATAGTGAATGCAGGGTCTGGGGAGACCACACATAGTGAATGCAGGGTCCGGGGAGACCACACATAGTGAATGCAGGGTCAGGGAAGACCAGATATAGTGAATGCAGGGTCCGGGGAGACCAGATATAGTGAATGCAGGGTCCAGGGAGATCAGATACAGTATAGTGAATGAGGGTCCGGGGAGACCACACATAGTGAATGCAGGGTCCGGGGAGACCACACATAGTGAATGCAGGGTCCGGGGAGACCGGATATAGTGAATGCAGGGTCCGGGGAGACCGGATATAGTGAATGCAGGGTCCGAGGAGAGAGCGGATATAGTGAATGCAGGGTCTGGGGAGACCACAAATAGTGAATGCAGGGTCCGGGGAGACCAGATATAGTGAATGCAGGGTCCGGGGAGAGTGGATATACTGAATGCAGGGTCCGGGGAGACCAGATATAGTGAATGCAGGGTCCGGGGAGAGTGGATATAGTGAATGCAGGGTCCGGGGAGACTGGATATAGTGAATGCAGGGTACGGGGAGACCAGATATACTGAATGCAGGGTCCGGGGAGACCACACATAGTGAATGCAGGGTTCGGGGAGACCACACATAGTGAATGCAGGGTCCGGGGTTTAGTAACACTTTATTAGTATTGCTATTAGACAAAACCTGATTATGTTCGCTCTTGAATTCATTTTTAGGCCATATAAGTTTTCGGATCTTCCAGGTAAATAGAACATCTACTGATAGACTCAATACAAGAATCCACGAGGACAAATGTTCCCTTTAATCCTGGTTGGAGTTCCTATCGATCGAGCATTAGATGACCTGAAAGAACTCGGCAGAGTTTTTGATTAATGCTGTGACAGTTCGCTCGTAGTGCGGAGAATCCATCAAGTGATCGGGATGTATCGGATTAAAGCCCATTAGTGAGGGCTCGGCAGGATTTCTGAGCGCAGTTCCCTCTCCCTGTCTGCTCCTTCTCTATCCAGAGAGAGTTCTGGAAAGGTTATCGCTCAGCAGCCGCGGCCTCCTAGAGACCTGACTGGGGCACTAAAGACGACCTGTCTACTGGACTGCCTGACCATCACTCCTCCACCAATCAATTACCATACATAACCAGCACATCACTCAGTTTAATGTCCTTGGCAGCCTTTCATTAACAAACATATACGTGACCGAGTACAATCAAATACAATATAAGTGCCCATATAACAACCTCACCCACCCTGAATGCGGGGGAACCGGAGGAATGTATATAATAGCAAGGGGTGTTGGGTGCCTATTGTTGCTGGCTGCTGGGGGATCTTTTGTTGCAAGGGGAGATATATTGTTGAGGGAAGATCTATTGTTGCTGGGGGGAGAACAGTTGTTGCTGGGTGGGATCTACTGTTGAGGTAGATCTATTGTTGCTGGCTGCTGGGGGATCTATTGTTACAAGGGCAGATCTATTGTCAAGGGAAGGTCTATTGTTACTGGGGGGGATCAGTTGTTGCTGGGCGGGATCTACTGTTGAAGTAAATGTCTATTGATGCTGGCTGCTGGGAAATATATTGTTTCTGGCTGGGGTATATTGTTGTTGGGGGGGGGTACCATTCTGGCTGGCTGCTGGGGGATCTATTATTGCAAGGGGAGATCTATTGTCGAGGGAAGATCTATTGTTGCTGGGTGGGATCTACTGTTGAGGGAGATATTTATCGATGCTGTCTGCTGGGAAATCTATTGTTTCTGGTGGGGTCTATTGTGTGGGGGGGGGAGGCTACCATTGTGGATGGCTGCTGGGGGATCTATTGTTGCAAGGGGAGATCTGTTGTTGATTGAAGATCTATTTTTGCTGGGGGAAGTTCAGTGTTGTTTCTGGGTGGGATCTACTGTTGAGGGAGATGTCTATTGATGCTGGATGCTGGGAAATCTATTGTTTCTGGCTGGGTTCTATTGTTGTTGGGGGGGTACCATTGTGCCTGGCTGCTGGGGGATCTTTTGTTGCAAGGGGAGATCTATTGTTGATGGAAGATCTATTGTTGCTGGGGGGAGAACAGTTGTTGCTGGGTGGGATCTACTGTTGAGGTAGATGTCTATTGATGCTGGCTGCTCTGAAATCTATTGTTTCTGGCGGGTTTCTATTGTTGTTGGGGGGGGGGGGTACGGTTGTAGCTGGCTGCTGGGGGATCTTTTGTTGCAAGGGGAGATCTATTGTTGATGGAAGATCTATTGTTGCTGGGGGGAGAGAAGTTGTTGCTAGGTGGGATCTACTGTTGAGGTAGATGTCTATTGATGCTGGCTGCTGTGAAATCTATTGTTTCTGGTGGGGTTCTATTGTTGTTGGGGGGGTACTATTGTTGTTGGCTGCTGGGGGACCTATTGTCACTTTGGGCATCTGTTGTTGCTGGGGGGGTCTTATGTTGCTAGGAGGGATCTACTGTTGATGGAGGGATCTATTGATGCTGACTGCTATGAGATATATTGTTGCGGGGGGAGGTACTATTACTGTTGCTGGGGGGGGGGTATCTAGAGTTGCTGGCTGCAGTGGATCTATTTAAGTGTTTTTATTGTTATCATTACCAAATTCCATACAAATTACTTAGCACCACAAATGATACTTAGTTCTGTATTCTCTAAAATGGGTGGTACAAGGTGGGTGGGGGGTAGAACCAAGGGATGGTTCCCGGAGGTGGGTGGAGGACAGAGACAAAGGGTGACTCAGAAGGGGGAGGGGTATCTGCACCTATTCTCTAAGAGAAAAAGCCCTGCCTCCTCCTACCCCTGGATGGCTGCCCCCCCCCTTCTCCGTTGAAGGTTTCACCCATATTATCCTCCCTCCCCCTCCTGCTCCCACTTTCCCTAAACCTGGCTATATACTAGTTGAATTTTGTTTAAAACGTTTCCTTTTAAGAACGTTCGTTCAATTTCCTAATCATTAGTGGGATAAATCATCGTTCATTTTTGACTGCAGTGATGAGAAAATCAAAGGAGCTGGACGGAAAAATCTTACTGAATGAACAAATTTCTAAAGCTGGCCATACACCAGCAGATATTCAAATGAACATTCGAGTGAAAATTTGTACGAAAATTCTCATCTGTACATTCGATGCCATGATGAATTTCATTCAAAAGTACTTAAAGTGTTATTTAACCCACAACGGTAAAATGAGTCTACATCCAGTCATGGAGACCCTCCACCTATGTGTTGAGCTTTTCTTCAATCCACTTATCTTTCCTGCCTTGCTCGTGGCCCCAATCCACACACCAGGTGCTGGTTCAGTTCACCTCCTGATAAACCTGCAGAAATAGGATGATGGTACACCAATGTGTAAAGAAATCCGGTACTTTATTCAGTCTTCTGGTATGACAAAAATCATGGCTGTGACGGGAGTCACTTTGGGGAGGTGGGGAGACCCCGTCTCAGCTCCCCATATCCCTATTATGTGTAAGTCAACCTGTGCCTGAGATGTCTAGGAGATAGGTGGGGTGGGGGTTGTTGATTGTTTGGTGTTATGTAGTTGTATCCCATTGTTCTATTGTGTGTCTTGCTTGGGAGCAAACTATTATGGGATGTATGTGTTTATGTGTATTAGCTTGGTGGGGGGGTGTCTCCAGCAGCCCGCCCTCCTGATTGGACTGTTTTCTGGTGTGTCTCTTGTAACTAAATGTAGATTGCTCCGCCCTTTGTCATTATGCAGGGAGGGGGGGGGTTGTTCCCTTGAATGTATATATTTTGTATCTGTGTTAAAATAAACTAGTCTACTTTCTGGATTACTTCAAGATCGGTGTCGTCTAGTCTCGTATGGTCAGCTGTGGTGTCTGTTGTCGGTGTTCGGACGGGAAGCGGTAGTCTAATGGAAATACCCAAGCGCAGTCTGGGGTCGGTGCCATTACAATGGCTCCCACAGAAATGGTAACTAACGCGTTCCATGTAAAAAACACGGTGGAGCTGCATCACGTACTGTAGATGCATGTCATCCAGCCCACCTGTCCTGCCTGCCTGCAGTAAATGTACTGTGGGTGAGAAACAAGCAATTAATGCTGAACTCAAGCTAAAATTGTGTAACACCCTCCAGGTTAGCTATATAGAGTTTTTTTTTTGTTGGATTGAGGGTGAGTAGCAGCCTGGGATGAGTCAGCCTGGGAGTGCAGCAGGAGTTCACCTCAGGACAGGCTGGGAGGTTCTACAGGTCAGTTCATCTGGAGACCTCCTACCCTTCCAGAAATCTGAGAACTTTCTGGAACAGAGGAGGAGGAGGTGGGGAGGAGGCTCAGATCTGCATGTTTGAGGGACCTTCACCAATCCCCTGGCAGGAGGCTGGGCATGGTGACCAGGGCGACCCTCAAATATAACAGAGCCTAGGGAGAGAGGTGGAAGATGGATTGAAAGAAGGCTGGAGTGTGGAGCCTGGGAGGAGGCCCCACGAAGGAGAGTCTACCTACAGGCTGGTTGCTAGACAGGAGGATCTCCACTGCCTACAGTCTCCTGGAGAAGACAACCTGAACAGAAGGGAAGGAGTCAGCCTGGCAAAAGGTGAGAAAGCAGCTACCAACCCACCATGCTGTCAGGACAGGACAGTGTGAGTACTCCTACACCCCCTGAGCTGGATGAGGGGAGAGGGCGGTCAGGTGCAACACCCAACTAGTCTTCACCTGGGACTGCTTAACTGAAAGCTCTTGGGACCCCCTTCCAGGGATGCCCTCAGCACAGCTGGATGAAGAGGAGGATCCATCCAGAGTCTTTATTTTTGCCAGTCCATCCTTTTTTACATAGTTGCAGAAGTTTGTCCTCAAGTTCTACAGTTTCTCGGGCATCCCATATACCCCTGGACCTTATCCAAGTTGTTAACCCCTAAATAAAAACAACTTAACCTCTTCACGCCGGCCGCACATTTGCGTTCTATTAAAAAAGGACATATGTGCCGAGAGCGCGCGCCCTGCGCACTCCCAGCACGCACGTCCGGTACTTACGGAAAGGTCCCAATCTCCTCTTTCCCCATCATGTGACCGCCGTGACGTCGCGTCACGGCGGTCACATGACTGTAAACCTCGCCCCGCCTCCCGGCTTTTGAAACCCTTAAAGGGCCGCGATGCACCGGCGTGAAGGGGTTAAAACCAGCTCATGGACTGTTTATTGATTTTGAGAGTACAAGTGTGGAAAGTGCATGTTGCCTGGCTGTGCGGAGCTTAGGGCTACCCAGTCAAACTCAGCAGCCCTTACGAGGGTAGTGCCTCAATTGTATAGACAGTTACAGCAAACAGTTTACTTCTTTTGAAGATAAAGTTTTAAATAAATAAATAGTAGCTGATCATTGTGCGCGCCCCTGTCAGTGGTAAATGGTTTCTCCTAACCCTCTACATGACGATTCTGATGGACAGATTGAAAGCTGAAAAACAACAGGCTAACTGGAGGGATCACCAGGCCAAAATATAGGGAATAAAAAGCCAAAAAAAAGAAAACTAAAACTAATGCAGCCACCAGATCTAAGAACTGATAAGTTGCAAATTTATTTTTTTTTTGTGCCTAAAGCCTCACCTGACCCTTTTTTTTTCTAAGGCAACACACTACTGTGGGCACAACTCAATTGTGTTGGGGTGCCATTCAAACTGAATGCTACTGCGACACGTGTTATGCGTGCCTTACCACAACACGGAAGCGTGGACAGGCCATGACTGTCCCCCATAGCTTGTAAATCGGTGAAAAGCAGTTAATTATGTTGCACGTTTAGCCTACATGATGTGTGGGAAGCATGACGTGTGTAGAGAGGTTACACGACAAATGACTGGCGTAAATACAATATATGTAACATAACAAGCATACATATCATGATTCATCTCCATTGATTCCATACTATCAGGTTAAATAAAGAAGCTCACAGCTGGTTGCAGTGCACTGAGTCAGCTGTGTGACAGGACAATGCTCAATCACCGTGATGGCGTCTACCGCGCCACCTCCGGTATTTGTCAGCATGGCCTTAAAGTGGTAACCGAGGAAGTCACCATGGTGCCATGTTGCATCATGATGGAATGACTCAGCATGACATCATCACCATACAAGGTTTTCTTTATCAGGTGAGAGATATTAAAAAGAAAAGTATAATCATTTAAATCGTATCTAAAATCAATGTCAGCTCCTGTGCAAGTGGACCTTGTGTAGAGTTAGATTTTAGAGACTCCATTTTATATTAGTTATTTACGCAGAGTCGCAGAAGAAAAGGAGGGCGCCAGGTCAGGAGGAGTAAATTCAATGAACAAGGTAAAACAGAAGACTTACATCTGGGATTCCTCCAGTTGATTCCCTACATCCTCAGGGGTGTATTTACCACAAGGCAAACAAGGCATTTGCCTAGGGCAGCATTTTTCAGGGGACAGCATGCCGTCCCCCGAAAGAAGAGATGGAAGAAGGGACCCAAGCAGCATGGGGACCAGGTGGGATCTGAGAGCGCCTGACTCTTGTTCCCGGGGATGTCCGGAGCTGTGAAGGTCAGAGTCTTCTCTCTCACGGGGGGGGGGTTGTTGCCAGTGTATGAGGTGCGGTGGTAGTGGAAGGCTCTCTCTGGTGGGGGTGGGTGACTAGGGTGTTGTTGGACAATGTCAGGCTCTCTTCATGGGGGAGGGGGGTTTTGGTCGGTGTCAGGGTCTTTCCATGGGGGGAGAGATGATTTTTGTGTTCCCTAGGGCAGCACAAAACCTAAATACACCACTGCACATCCTTGACGTGGAGCTGCCGGTCCTTTCCCAGGCGTTTGCCTTCTGGTCCATCCCTTCTTCCAACTTACATCCAAGGACGCACCCGCGAAGTTCACCCTGCCACCTCTTTGGTCTCATAGGATCTCCACCATTCCTGACGAGACTTGCTGACTTCCATCCAGGTGCTTCAGCTCTGTGGTCTGCCTCCTCTTCCTATTGTCCATCCTATGGACCATTCTACCCAATGACTCCTCTTCATTCATTTCTGTGCTCAGTCAGTTCCCTATTTTCCTTCCACTGTGCCCAATGGCACCATCCCATTCCATATCATGTGAGCGCTGAATTTTTGTTCATTATTTATGAACATTGTATATTTACATTGGGTCCCCCTTCAAGTAGTCTTTGCCCAGCTGCTTTCTCATTGGAATACAGAGTAAGTATCTAAAGGCCGCCATAGACGGATGAAATCTCGGCTGGACGACATTCAATCTATCTATGGGCAGGCTGATTGTACCCAAGTCGATCCATCGATCAACTTGGGTACAACAAAGCCGTCAGGTTTTTAGCATGCAAATACTGCCTGCTGCTTTATCCACTAGCAGTAATCATTGGGGTTGATTTACTGAAGACAAATAGACAGTGCACTTTGCAAAGTGCAGTTGCTCCAGAGTTTAGTAAATGAGGTGAAGCTTCACTTTGCCAAGAATACCCAATCACATGCAAGGAAAATTGAGAAACAGCATTTTTGCTTGCACATGATTGGATGATGGAAGTCAGCAGAGCTTCTGCTCATTTACTAAGCTTTGGAGCAACTCCACTTGCAGAGTGCACAGTCTAATTGCCTTTAGTAAATCAACCCCAATGTGTTCTGCCAGCAGGGACTGCTCCCCACCGGGAGATCACAATGGCCCTGCAGGAGGGATCCCTACTTCAGCAGTGACTGTGTTGCAAGAAAGAAAATCACATAATCTATGCCTTATGCAGGCCATAGACGGGTCGAAAACCGGCCATTTAGTAAAAAAAACAAAACGAAAAATCGGTAGTTCGATCGGCCGACGTTACCACCAACGGTAAAAAAATCGGCCAATTTTCATCCCGTCTACGGTCGGCATTTAACCGAATAATTACTTCTGTCCCTGCAGAGAGCTCCGCTATTATATTTTACATGAAAGTCTTGCGGTTGCAACAATGTATCCATTTGTATCCATTTCGGATACATATGGTTTATTCGGATACAAATGGATACATTGTTGCAACCGCAAGACTTTCATATAAAATATAATAGAGGACTGGAATTCTTCTTCTTTTTCTACTTCTTGCAGGTCACGGCTCATGCGCTGATTTTTTATCGGTAAAACGATCGGACGATTTGCCCATCATTGCCGAGAAAATCGGCCGATCGTCAAAATCGGCCGAGAAATTTCCAACATGATCGATAAAAAAAATGTGCCAAAACCCCAAAAAACGGCCGACCAATTAACTCACTAACGGTGTGAAAATCGGCCGATTTTTTTTTCAGCTGAAAAATCGGCCAATTTTCGACCCGTCTATGGCCTGCATGAGTCTTATGAGCACATAGCCAGCAGTGACCTTGTATATCTACTAAAGCCCCATACACACCTTCAAAAAATCATCCGAAAAGCACTGCTTTCGAAGCGATCGTACGATAATCTGTTTGTTAGTACAAAGTTTATGTCCAAAATGATTTGAAGGGACAAGCAGGTACATCTTTCCCATACAATACCAGATCATACAATATTTTCATTTATTCAGTACAGTTTTCGTCCCAAAATACTCAAAAAAGCCTATGAAAAAGGTACCAGGGGCATGTCATTGGGCCCCCTACCAGGGGCGGACTGACCATTTGGAAACTCGGGCACTGCCCGAGGGTCCGGGGTCAGTAGGGGGCCCCATGAGATGCCCCTGGTACCTTTTTCATAGGCTTTTTTGAGTTTGGGCAAGGACACAGGGGCCCCATGATCCCCTATTGCCCGGGGGCCCCATGATTTGTCAGTCCGCCCCTGCCTCCTACTGACCCCGGGCCCTCGGGCAGTGCCCGAGTTTCCAAATGGTCAGTCCGCCCCTGTACATGACCTATATACATAAATAGTGATACATAAAATATAATCTGCAGAATTCTGGTTTCATTCTCTCATTAGGCCGATCTACTTTTAACATTTGGATTTTTCGTTCGTGTTTACGAAGATTCCTCGGACATAAACATCCGGGTCATCTTCTGTTTCTGCTCATGCCTGATTGCGCTTGATAGATTTTTTTCATACGACCGTCATACCATCGCATAGAAAAATAGAAAACAACATTTTTCACTGTTCAACCGGATTTTTTCATTCAAAATATCGTTATCGGTTAAAACATCCTGCTCATCAATGAAGAGAAAATCGTTCGATCAGTGGTTCTGAGAACTTTTTCGTACGATTTTATCTAATCATATAAAAACAGACAACAGATTTCCTTCTAAGTCCTCTGAATGTTGAGATTCATTCCTCCTGACATCCTCCCCAGGCACTCGCTATAACATACTGCATAGATAACGTCTTTCCAAACCCGCAATTAACCTGATTGTATATCCGTTACATTGTTTGTATCGCAAGCTTGTGTCAGTTCATTAGGAAGATGCAGAAATATCACATTTCAGCCTGGAAGATACAACTGGGTCATAGAAGAAGCCCAATCAGTCTTATCCTCGGTGACAACAACGTGTTAATTAGCATGCCAGACTGCGGAGGCGCAGAAGCTGCTTCCGGCTCATTAGTGTATATGAGATGCCAGCCACAAATATTTCTTAAACCGCTCCATTTGTTTTATATCATTTCATTATAAAACATCAAAGAGAACAGCAAGGGCTGAATCTAAGCATCGTGCTGCCTAGGCACTCCGGAATCATGGAAGCCTCTTGCACAAGCTCCGCCCTTTGTGTCATGTGATCATGTTAGTAAAAATGAACATTAAAATTCACTATTGGACACCTCCTTACAGGGGCAGACTGACCATTTGGAAACTCGAGCACTGCCCGAGGGCCAGGGGTCAGTAGGGGGCCCCATGAGATGCCCCTGGTACCTTTTTCATAGGCTTTTTTAAGTTTGGGCAAGAACACAGGGGCCCCATGATCCCCTATTGCTTGGGGACCCCATGAGTTGTCAGTCCGCCCCTGCCTCCTTAGGTCTACTTTACAAATCAACTTCACATCTCTACTGACCACCAAACTAAAAACAAGGAGTGATTTTGTTTCATGGTTACATACATAGTTATATAGTTAGTCTGGCTGAAAAAAGACAAAAGTCCATCCAGTTCAACCATAGAAAAAAAAAAAAAAGTTATAATCCTACACCCACAGTTGATCCAGAAAATTCCACAAATTACAGTAAAAGATATTATAGGCAGGAATGCAAAGAGAGCATTTTGGAGATAATTATATATTATAGTCCAAATGATGTGATTAGGATTCCTGCAGAATCACTGGGAAATGCGCTGATATATGAAACTGTTACATACATAGTTAGTCTGGCTGAAAAAAAAGACAAAAGTCCATCCAGTTCATAGAAAAAAAAAATTGTAATCCTACACTCACAGTTGATCCAGAGGAAGGCAAAAACAAAATCCCCAGCAAAGCATGACCCAATTTGCTCCTGCTGGGAAAAAAATTCCTTCCTGATCTCGAGAGGCAATCGGATATTCCCTGGATCAACTTTACCTATAAATGTTATATCCAGTTATATTCTGTGTATCCAAGAAAGAATCCAGGACTTTTTTGAAGCAATCCACTGAGCTGGCCAGAACCAACTCTTGAGGGAGTCCGTTCCACATTTTCATGGTTTTCCAGAACTACTTTATATGCAACTCAGCTTCATATCTCTACTGACCACCAAACTAAAAAAAGAGTGATTTTGTTTCATGGTTACATACATAGTTACATAGTTAGTTAGTCTGGCTGAACAAAGACAAAAGTCCATCCAGTTTAACCAAAAAAAAAAGTTATAATCCTACACCCACAGTTGATCCAGAGGAAGGCAAAAAAACCAGCAAAGCACGATCCAATTTGCTCCTGCTGGGAATGTTTATTTCAGGTACTTATATAGTGCCGTCAATATATGCAGCACTTTACATATATATTGTACATTCACATCAGTCCCTAACCCTCAAGGGGTGTACAATCTAAGGTCCCTAACTCACATTCATATACTAGGGCCAATTTAGACAGGATCCAATTAACCTACCAGCATATCTTTGGAGTGTGGGAGGAAACCCACGCAGGCACAGGAAGAACATGCAAACTCCAGGCAGGAGGTGCCGTGGTTGGGATTCAAACCAACGACCCTAGTACTGCCAGGCGGAAGTGCTAACCATTTAGCCACTGTGCTGCCCATATTCCTTCCTGATCCCCCGAGAGGCAATCGGATATTCCCTGGGTCAACTTTACCTATAAATGTTATATCCAGTTATATTCTGTGTATCCAAGAAAGAATCCAGGACTTTCCTACAGCAATCTACTGAGCTGGCCAGAACCAACTCTTGGGGGAGTCTATTCCACATTTTCATGGTTTTCCAGAACTTCTATCTACTTCCAACAAAAGTCTTATGACTAATCCCAACATCCCCTTAAACCTACAGCTGTCCTGCAGAACTTGACCACAAATGTTCAGAGGTGGTCGGAAGGTATCTAAAGGTTCCCAGAATCTTGGAAGAAGTCTCTAAAAGTCTTCCTGTATCATGAAAGCTGTCTCTTAACAGTCTTTTGGAACTTGGTCCATAGTTGCCAACTGTCCTGATTTAGCCGGGACAGTCATGGATTTTAAAAAGTTGTCCTGACAAGACTTTGTCCCAGGCTGCGCCCCAGAATTCACAGACAACAGCCAGGAGTACTGTTCTGTTACAGAACAGGCGGCCGGCCCAACAAATTACAAGTTAATGGATGTCGGGGCTTTGACATTTACATCAGGGGCATGCAGGGCACGTATTGCTGCGCTGCTGTGCGGGCACATTGCAATCCCACACCCCTCCCTAGCATCACATGCGGCTATACCCACATGGAAGAAAAATATATTTTAAATATAATTAAAAAATATTCTTCCCAAATATATTGACATCTATTTTAAATACTACAATTTTGGCCATATTCAATATATTTAAAAAAAATAAAAAAATATGTGTATATATATATATATACAGTATGTTGAAATGTGTGTTTTATATATTACAAAATATATGAAAAATATTTTTAAAAATACATTTTCAAATATACTGTGTGTCTTTAAAAATACATTTAATCTATATTTTTGGAATGCATTTACATATATATGTAAAAAAAAATGTTAAAATTACATTTTTATATGTTAAATAAAATCTGAAGAATGTATTTAAAAAATGTATACTTTTAAAAATATTTTTCATATATTTTGTAATATATAAAAAACACATTTCAACATATAGTATTTGTGTGTGTGTGTATATACCGTATTTGCCGGCGTATAAGACGACTGGGCGTATAAGACGACCCCCCTACTTTTCCTGCTAAAATGTAGTGTTTGGGCTATACTCGCCGTATAAGACTACCCCTCTTCCAATGCACACCAGTGGGAGGAATAGTGCCCCATCATTGATGTCAGTGGGAGGAATAGTGCCCCATCATTGGTGTCAGTGGGAGGAATAGTGCCCCATCATGGGTATCAGTGGAAGGAATAGTGCCCCATCATTGGTATCAGTGGGAGGAATAGTGCCCCATCATTGGTATCAGTGGGAGGAATAGTGCCCCATCATTGGTATTAGTGGCAGGAATAGTGCCCCATCATTGGCATTAGTGGCAGGAATAGTACCCCATCATTGGTGTCAGTGGGAGGAATAGTGCCCTATCATTAGTATCAGTGGAGGAATAGTGCTCCATCATTGGTGTCAGTGGGAGGAATAGTGCCCCATCATTGGTATCAGTGGCAGGAATAGTGCCCCATCATTGGTATCAGTGGGAGGAATAGTGCCCCATCATTGGTATCAGTGGGGGGAATAGGTGCCCCATCATTGGTATCAGTGGCAGGAATGGTGCCCCATCATTGGTATCAGTGGCAGGAATAGTGCCCCATCATTGGTGTCAGTGGGAGGAATAGTGCCCCATCATTGATGTCAGTGGGAGGAATGGTGTCCCATCATTGGTGTCAGTGAGGGGTGGAATAGTGCCCCATCGTTGGTGTCAGTGGGGGGGGGAATAGTGCCCCATCGTTGGTGTCAGTGGGGGGGGGAATAGTGCCCCATCGTTGGTGTCAGTGGGGGGGAGGAATAGTGCCCCATCGTTGGTGTCAGTGGGAGGAATAGTGCCCCATCGTTGGTATCAGTGGGAGGAATAGTGCCCCATCATTGGTATCAGTGACACCAATGATGGGGTACTATTCCTCCCACTGAGACTTGCTGACCCTGTTCTCGTATGGTGCTGCTGCAGCCAGCATATGTGGTTGCAGCAGCACATCTACACAGAACACTTACCTGCTGCTCCGGCACTCAATTTTCGCGGGGCCGCTCGGCTCCGCCCCCTCGCCGGTGATTGGCCGCCTGTGTGCCTTTCCTGAGCTACAGTTCTGGCGGCCAATCACCGGTGAGGAGGCGGAGCCGAGCAGCCGCACGAACATCCAGTGGCCGAACTGAAGGAGATGCCGCGCTTCCTGGACCGGATCGTCGTGGGACTGGATCCAGGTAAGAGACATCAGCCCCTGTAAACCCCTGTACTTAATGCCGCAGCCCCCCCTAACATGTGTACCGGCGTATAAGACGACCCCCGACTTTTGAGAAGATTTTCAAGGGTCAAAAAGTCGTCTTATACGCCGGCAAATACGGTATATATAATTTTTTTTTTTAAATATATTGAATACGGACAAGATTTTTGTATTTCAAATATATGTCAATTAGAAATTATTTTCTTCCCATGTGGTACCATTGCTGACAGCATGAAATGGGAGGGGTTTTCTTTGTTAAGTAACGCCCTTTTATAATCAACTGTCGGCTGGACAACTGTTTAATGAATGTTTAGACTTACCTGCAGTTGAATTCTTGTTAATTAGGATTTTGTTGTCAAAAATTTAGCTTTGCTCCTAAGACTTTCATTGGGGTGTATTCATTTTTGCAACATGGTCTTGAATGAATTTGTTAGGAAAAATACTTTTCTGTGTGTGCAAATGATCAAACCTTGTTTGCAATCAATGGCCCGCATTTGTGGGAATATTTTGTAGTATAGTGACCCATAGAAAATGTGGATTCTAAATCTGTTGGGATGTATTTATTGATGCTGAGCACTGTATAACTATATATAAAGAAAGGTAATAAATACATTAAAGGGAATCTGACTTTGCCGAGCCAAATAACATAAATGAATTCAGAAATGTTCATCTTTTCCCTCAACGTTTAGCACAATGTTTTGCCTCTACCTCCAGATCTCAGTAACCGGCACAGATTTTATGTTTCCAGTAATGAACTATTAGAAATATATTAGGAATCCTTTAAAATATTAATGGACTTCTTACCTTTGAGTTTACATTGTTGATGCGCAGAGCCTCTCCCAGTGTCTCCTCTGTGAGCATCACGTCAGATCTGTTTGCTGTGGGTGAAGTTCAGCAGCCAGACACTAATACGAGTAAATATATTTTAAGAGACATCAGTATCTGTTATCATTTAATGTGGAGGTCTGGAGCAGAAAAACTATTAGGCTCCATTCGCATCTGAGAGTAGCGTTTTTCAGCATTTTTGTGTGTTTTCATTTTTGAACTTTGGCCTTTTTTTATTAGCCAGTAGAGAAAAATATCACCTGTTACATCATTTGTTGCCAGGTTTTTCTTTTTTTTAGTTTCTCCATCAGCTTTAGTTTTTGTTACCATTATTATTATTATTCATTTTTTATTATTTGGTTTTTTGTTAAGGTAAGGGGTTAGTTAAGGTTAGGTTAGGGTTAGGATTGGGTTTGGATTAGTATTTAATTTAATATTTTCTTATTATTTATTTATTATTTTATTTAGTATTTTACTTAATATTTTCTCATTATTTATTTATTGTTAGGATAATAATAATAATAATAATAATAATAATAATAAAATGAATATATAAATGTAAAATAAATACACAAATAAATAAAAATAATTATAAATAAATACTTGTAATAGTAAATTTGTATACTAATAATAAATAACCTATAACCTTAACCACAAAACCTAAAAAAGCAATAAAATAATAATAACAATAATTTATAATTATTATTATTATAATTATTATTATTATTGATAATAATAATATATTTTTGGGGTGTTTATTTATTATTATTATTATTATTATTATTAATAATAATAATAATAATAATTTATTTTATTTTTTTAAGGTTTTTTACATTTATTTGTTCATATACTAATACTATTTTTTATTGTAGCCTCCCTAGCGGTATTCCGGAGGGTAGCTCGGGGTAAAGTTTCAGTACCAAAAGCGGTAACGCCGAGCTACACTCTGGCTTACCATGCGGCGCTGCTCCGGGATTCCTCGATCACTTACCTTGTGCTTCGCACCCGCGATGTCCCTCCTGCAGTGTCCTATGTATTGTCCTCCAGCGGATGCCGGCATCTGTCTTCCGGGTTCTGTTCCCTGCGACGTCGGGACATACGGGGGGGGGCGGAACTGGCAGGAAATTTGAAAATGACAAAAAGTGACATTCACTAAATACACTAAAATCACATAGTATAACATTCCTGTATCAAACCATTTCACATACATTTTGTCCCGAGTGCTTTGTCCGGCGCCCTGCCTGCATTTTTACTGTTCTTTCTGCCTGGAAACTGAGAAACGTCCATGGCGTCCAAAAAGCGTCCCTTTAGGTCAAAAGCGGGTTTAGACCGGCTAGAGAACAGCGATAGTAAATCAGAACCACTTGCAGAATTGAGTGATAATGATTCGTGGGGGAAATTCATCATCAGACACTGAAAACGATTCTGTGACTTTGCTCAGTGATGTGCGAACTTGGCGCTCTATTTCACATTTCAGTGTTTTTGGTTTGATTATATTATTGAATTACATTTATTATTATTATATTATTTTTTTTTATGATTATTTATTAAATTATAATTTATGATTTCGTGTTTCAAATTGTAACATACCCGGGATGTTTACTAGACTTTTGTCCGGACAGATTTCAGTGACTTATTCCTAAAAATTAAAGGCCAACAATAAAAAAAATACATATTTCCATGCAAAAAAATTTACCGCTTTGAGCACAGAAATATGGACATAATCAGACCGCTAGGGAGGTTAAATTTTTTCATTTGAGTAGAAAATCTCACAAAACACGTCAATTGCGCGTTTCTGTTCTTTTCTATGTGAATAAAAATGTGCCAAAAACGTGCACATCTGCCCAAATTGAGCTACAAAAGTAGCCCCAAAACTTTTTTGAGCTTCAGCCATTCTGCTTCAGGTGACTTGGAATGGAGATGTGAACCATCTTCATAAAGTAATATTGATTTTTGTTTTTCCCCCCTGAGCGTTTTGGAGAGTCGAGCTTCACGCTACAAAATGCTCAGGTGTGATTGCAACCTTAAACAGGTTCATTAGCACAGCCCCAGATCTCTCTTGTGTCCGGCACAGTTAACCCTGACAACAGGTTCAAGCCAAGTAAAGACAAAATTCACCTTTTGCGATTGGTTGGCCCCACCATGAGGCACCAGAGACTATCAACAGGTAGCTGAGACAACCAATCACAAAGCAACCAATCAGAAAGCCACGAGAGAGGTAGCTGGGCAAATTAAAAAAATAAAAAGTCAAGTAATACCTTGCACCTGTTTCAAGGGGTATTTTTTTTTCTTACACTTGACATGGTCCTGTTTTACTCATTTGTTACATAGCATATATACATGGATGAGTATTATACGTTAGAGGTTATATGTTGGAGGTTTTCTGATTAGAAATATATTTTTTATCATTTCTATAATTGTGATCTATAAGACAGATTCCAATGAAGCTCAGAGACAAAAGTCAGATTAACGTGTAACTTTCCCAAGATACAGTTTGGTCTTCAAACACGTTGTGGACGAGTCAAGGACCTTTCTAGTCTCTGAACCAGGGGTGTCAAACTGGCGGCTCTGCAGCTGTTGTGGAACTACAAGTCCCATGAGGCATTGCAAGGCTGACAGTTACAAGCATGACTCCCAAAGGCAGAGGCATGATGGGACTTGTAGTTCCGCAACAGCTGGAGGGTCGCCAGTTTGACACCCCTGCTCTGAACAATGGGTGGCCAGTATTCAAACACCTGGAACAAAAGAGAACCTGGGCTGTCCACGAGACTCCAGAACTCACATACATGATATTGTGTAGAAGCCAACATCTGTTTGTCTAGGTCAGGGGTAGGCAAGCTGCGGCTCTCCAGCTGTTGCAGGACTACAAGTTCCATCATGCCTCTGTAAGGCATAGCTATAACTGTCAGTTTTGTAATGTTGCAATGCCGCATGGGAAATGTAGTTCCACAACAGCTAGAGAGCCGCAGGTTGCCTACCCCTGGTCTAGGTGAAGGAGAGTCAACACTCCTTAACCGCTTCCCCACCGCCCTAGAGCACAAACACTGCTACAGGGCGGCAGGGCTGCGCAAAATCACGTATGTCCGTGATTTTGCATTTCCGGGTAGGGGGTGTGCCATTGGCGGCTACGGCTGTCGATCACCGGGTCCCGGCCAGAGATTCCCCGCCGGCACCCGGCGATAGCTGAAGAACACTGACAGGGGAGAGGTCTGTTACATACAGACCTCTCCCCCGTCAGTTTTCTTCGGCGATCACTGGGTGCCGGCGGGGAATCACTGGCAATACAGATCTCTCCCCTGTCAGCTCTAGGATGCTGCTTTGTTTTGCTCAGTAGCCATTTAAAGGGTCTGGTTATTATAATTATAATCGCGCCAACAGTATGTGCAGCGCTTTACAATATAAGGGAGACAGTACAATTACAATACATTTCAGTACAGAAGGAATAGGAGGGCCCGGCTCGTGGAGCTTACAATCTAAAGAAAGGGGGAGGTGATACAAAAGGTGATAGCTGCGGGGGATGATCTGGTGGAGGTGATTCAAGTACAGTTCTTAGGTGGAGGTGGGGTAGACTTACCTGAATAAGTGAGTTTTCAAAGATCGCCTAAAGGCAGACAGGGTGGGGGCTGACCGGTCATACTGTGGTAGGGAGTTCCAGAGGATGGGAGAGGTTGGCAACCATCTTAAGGCAATCCATCCACAGCATTCCACTCTATTGCCTCTGAGGGTAAATATATAACGTATTATTCTCCTTTATGTTTAGGCCAATTGCAATATTCCCTTCTGTAAGTTAGTATTTCCTTCACAATAACATAACCACTAGAGTTAGATCATTGGAAATTGCTCTGGGCTGTCACTCAATATTCTTTAAGTGGAAGGTAATTCTCAAGAAGTGCACTCATGTACATGTTAATATATATAATATTGTTGATCCAACGTCTACAGTGAAGAAAATGCGTATTTCATCCCCTGGTGATTTTGAATGTTTGCCCACTCACAAAGAAATGATCAGTCTACAAATCGAATGTTCGGTGTATTGTAACACTGAGATACAGAATAGCAACAACAAATTCAGTAGAAATGCATGTCTAACAAATGATGTACTGATTTGCATGTTCATGAGGGAAATAAGTATTTGATCCCCTATCATTCAGCAGAATTTCTGGCTACCAGGTGTCATTCATACAGGTAACACACTGAGATTAGAAGCAATCTCTTAAAGGGAGTGCTGCTAATCTCATTGTGTTACCTGTATAAAAGACACCTGTCCACAGGAGCAATCAAACAATCAGATTCCAAACTCTCCACCATGGCAAAGACCAAAGAGCTGTCCAAGGATGTCAGGGACAAGATTGTAGACCTACACAGGGCTGGACTGGGCTACCAAACTATCGCCAAGCAGCTTGGTGAGAAGGTGACAACAGTTGGTGCAATCATTCACAAATGGAAGAAACACAAAACAACTGTCAGTCTCCCTAGGTCTGGTGCACCATGCAAGATCTCACCTTGTGGAGTGTCAATGATCATGAGAACAGTGGGGAATCATCCCAGAACTACACGTGAGGATCTTGTCAATGATCTCCAGGCAGCTGGGACCACAGTCACCAAGAAAACAATTGGTAACACACTATGCCGACAAGGACTAAAATCCTGCAGTGCCCGCAAGGTCCCTCTGCTCAAGAAAGCACATGTCCAGGCCCGTCTGAAGTTTGCCACTGAACATCTGAATGATGCAGAGGAGGACTGGTTGAAAGTGTTGTGGTCAGATGAGACCAAAATTGAGCTCTTTGGCATCAACTCAACTCACCGTGTTTGGAGGAGGAGGAATGCTGCCTATGACCCCAAGAACACCATCCCAACTGTCAAACATGGTGGTGGAAACATTCTGCTTTGGGGGTGTTTTTCTGCTAAGGGGGCAGGACAACTGCACCACATCAAAGGGATGATGGACGCTGATGTACCATCAAATCTCAAATCTTGGGTGAAAACCTTCTTCCCTCAGCCAAGGCATTGAAAATGGATCGTGGATGGGTGTTCCAGCATGACAATGACCCAAAACAGACGGTCAAGAAGAAGCACATTAAGGTCCTTGAGTGGCCAAACCTTAATGACTTGGAGAAGATCTGCTAAGAGGAGTGGGACAAAATCCTTCCTGAGATGTGTGCAAACCTGGGGGCCAACTACAGGAAACATGTGACCTCTGTGATTGCCAACAAGAGATTTGCCACCAAGTACTAAGTCATGTTTTGTGAAGGGGATCAAATACTTATTTCCCTCATGAACATGCAAATCAGTCATCATTTGTTAGACATGCATTTCTTTTGAAATTTTTGTTGCTATTATGTCTGTCAGTATTACAATACACCTACCATTTGATTGTTAGACTGATCATTTCTTTGTGAGTGGGCAAACATTCAAAATCAGAAGGGGATCAAATACTTATTTCCTTCACTGTATCTTTCTCTTCATTCAGAAGCAGGGGCGGACTGACCATTCGGGTACTTGGGCACTGCCCGAGGGCCCAGGGTCAGTAGGGGGCCTCATGAGATGCCCCTAGTACCTTTCATAGGCTTTTTTTGGGTGTGGTTTTAAGTGTGGGTGAGGACACGGGGGCCCCATGAGCTGTCAGTCCTCCCCTGTTCAGAAGAGGAAATGAACACAGGGGTTGACATAGTGAGTGATCACTGTGATAGCCAATCCGAGGCTATGACAGCGATCAGGTGATCTGGAACCAGGAGTCCCCACTGTGCAGTGAGAGATACTCATATCTGCGGCCCAGGAAGACCCACTTCCGTGAGGCTGCATATATGCGTAGATTCGGCGGGAAGGGGTAAAATCGTTAATCATATGAATGTAATATGCGAAAATTCCATTCCACACAAGTGCTATTCTTCTGTGTATCACACCCAAAATGTGTGCTCCAACTCCTTACCGGATGAATGAGATCTCTAGGTTATTGGAGATCAGCAGCGCATGAACAATAATCAGTCTCACAAGCTGTAATTAGCAAGGATCCTCTGGCTCCCTCAAGGATAACCCACAAGTAAACTCATAATTAACATGGAAAGAACACAAGGAGAAATACCATCATGTAAATCTGTATAAATGTTTAAGAATTATTGAAAAGAATATAATTCACAGATGACATGAGAGAATGGGCTTGTATTGTACTACCAGCAGGCATGATGATATCAAAGGCAGGCTCCGTCAAACGTGTTTCGTCACAGAAAGGACATCATCAGGGGAAGGGAGGGACCTTCTGCCTTGTGAGTCCAATCTAATTCTCCTGGCAGTCCACCCCTGCAGAGGGCTCTCTCCAAAACTTCCACACCTGCCACAGTTGCACATGGTGTTGGTCAGGGGTAACCTGTTCCAATATCCGAACTGCCCAACCCCACCCACAACAGGTGATGAAAAGGGCACAAACTCCACCCACTACATCACCAGAGGAATGGGCATCAATTAAAGGGCACTATACCTGCCAACAGTACTTTCTACCAGCCTGCATTTGGCTCAGGTCATCTTTGCACCCTGTATCATCAGTATCACCCTGATCACCCCGGGAATCCCATTGTGTAAGCCTGAAAGGACCTACACTCACCAGCCACTTTATTAGGTACACCTGTTCAATTGCTCAGTATCACAAATTGCTAATCAGCCAATCACATGACAGCAACTCAATGCATTCAGTCATCTAGACGTGTTAAAGTTTAAACCAAGCATCAGAATGGGGAATGGATTGTTGGTGCCAGATGGGCTGGTCTAAGTATTTCAAAAACTGCTGATCTACTGGGATTTTCACGCACAACCATCTCCAGGGTTTACAGAGAATGGTCCAAAAAAGAGAAAAGATCCAGTGAGCGGCAGTTGTGTTGATGAAAATTCCTTGTTGATGTCAGAGGTCAGAGGAGAATGGGCAGACTGGTTGAGATGATAGAAAGGCAATGGTAACTCATGTCAATATGGACCAAAATCTCTGAGGAATGTTTCCAACACCTTGTAGAATCTATGCCACAAAGAATTAAGGTAGTTCAGAAGGCAAAAGGGGAGTGGAGATAATTCACCTTTATGTTGGCATGGATGTGGAGGTAGAGGATCAATGTATCACATATGGTGGGAGTGTTTTAAAATACAAGAGTATTGGGGGAAAATAGTAAGCTTGATTCAGAAAATTACAGAGGTTGATATTCTAGCAGACCCAGAGATTTGCCTTTTTCATAGTACTAAGCTTTCAGTTAAAAAATACAAATAATCTTGTTTATTGTACTATTTGATGCAGCAAAGGTACTGATACCCAAGTATTGGAGTAGACAGGAGGTGCCGAAAATAAAAGACTGGGGGGATAGGGTGGATCAAATATGTAAATTGGAGGAACTTTATCATTTGCATGAAGAAGATGGAGAGTCACCATACAAGATGGAACAAATGGGAGGAATTCAAAAAGTCAAGGCTAGCCTTAGAGGTTATGGGGCATTAACATAGAATAATATGGAAACATAATTTGTTCTTCTTTTATAGGGATTACGATCTCTAGAAATGAACAGGTAAATGCAGAGCAGAAGGGGTCAGGGATCGGATTGGGGGGGGGGGAGATGGGTGGTATATAGGTAGGGGGAGGGGGGAGGGGAAGGGATGAAACGATAAATGTTTTGATAATATGCTAAGGTTTTAATGAGTATGTTTGTATAACTTGTTTTTCTGAAAAATTAATAAATATTTAAATAAAAAAAAAAAAGAAGACAAAAGGGGGTCCAACCCGGTACTGGCAAGGTGGACCTAATAAAGTGTATTTAAAGCTGGCAGGTTCACCAGGAATCAGCTGCTGATTTTAAAAAAAGTTGCAAAGAAATTTTGAAATGGCATTGACATATAAAAGATTATGTGAGAATTTAGAGATTGGGTTTGGATCTTCTTGAATAAAGCATTGCACGGTTCTACCCTCTGCTTGGTATGGAAGATGGCTCTGCTGCAACCTCCAGCAGTTATCCCGATTGTGACTTCCATTTGAATACATTTGCTCATATCAGAATGGCTGTTTGCTCGGCTTTATTTAGACTCAACACCTGCCTGGAGCCTGCCGTGAAACATCTGCCAAAACGTTGGAGCCCACCAGTGTGAAGTTCCCTCTGTTCCTCCATAGAGATGAGACATTTTGTTGGAGGCCATTGCAGCTATTTAAAAATTCTCACACATCAAACTGAGTTTCAGAACAATTCCAGGCAATGTGAATTCACTCCACGAACTCCTGCCTGAAAATACTGCCGCTAAAGTCAAAAGTCCATTCAATTTACGTATTCACACGTCTCCATGTGCATTGCAGCACGCATGGTAACACAGAATTGTAGGTGTGAATGGGCCCATAGGGCTTCCCTTTCTCACCAGCAGCTGGGCATCGATGCGAACCAGGGGCGGACTGACAACTCATGGGGCCCCCGGGCAATAGGGGATCATGGGGCCCCTGTGCCCTTGCCCAAACTCAAAAAAGACTATGAAAAAGGTACCAGGGGCATTTCATGGGGCCCCCTACTGACCCCCCGGGCAATAGGGGATCATGGGGCCCCTGTGTCCTTGCCCAAACTCAAAAAAGCCCATGAAAAAGTTACCAGGGGTATCTCATGGGGCCCCCTACTGACCCCGGGCCCTCGGGCAGTGCCCGGGTTTCCAAATGGTCAGTCCGCCCCTGATGCAAACTAGTCACATTGGAAACAATGGGATTTCTACTTGACATGCATCTTCATGCAGCAAAATGCAAGAGTTTTTTGCATTAAAACGGACAAGTGTGACTAGACCCATAAAGCAGAACTTCATTCTCTCAATCAACATTGACTATTTTTAATGCCGCTAGCATTAGTAAATAGATAGGTATATATTATAATTTCATTTTAAACTTTTTTTTGCATTTCTTTTGTTACTTCCCCTTTTTGGGAAATACGACATAATTTGCCATAGCTTTTCTATATTTTTAATAACAGGTTATAGTATAGAATGAGATGCCCCTGGTACCTTTCATAGGCTTTTTTGGGGGTGGTTTGAGTTTGGGCAAGGACACAGGGGCCCCATGATCCCCTATCGCCTGGGGGCCCCATGAGTTGTCAGTCTGCCCCTGGAGGAGAGACAACACACAAAAATGGCTCCGAAGTTACAGTAAAAGATATTATAGGCAGGAATGCAAAGAGAGCATTTTGGAGAAAATTATATATTATAGTCCTCATGATGTGATTAGGATTCCTGCAGAATCACTGGGAAATGCACTGATATATGAAACTGTCATGAAGAAGAAGAACAGCAACGTACAAAACACAGTCCCAACTACATACTCCAAGCACAACAATGAGGTCGGGAGAGGAGTAGTGTTAGGTGAGGTTACAGCTTGGTCCTTATTTTTGGGGGCCAATGGGGCCAATGGAGCCATTGTGGCCATATCTAAGCATAATCTTCATTGCCGTTACCTTGAGGAGAAAGAAATTCCCCTGAAAGGTGGAGAAGGTTAAGAACAGGGGCGGACTGACCATTTGGAAACTCGGGTACTGCCCGAGGGCTCGGGGTCAGTAGGGGGCCCCATGAGATGCCCCTGGTACCTTTTTCATAGGCTTTTTTGAGTTTGGGCAAGGACACAGGGGCCCCATGATCCCCTATTGCCCGGGGGCCCCATGAGTTGTCAGTCCGCCCCTGGTTAAGAGGGTGGGGAAAGGGATGGCGGAGGGGATATAAGGGTTGAGGATTTAGGCAGGCCATAGACGGGCCGTTTATTGGCCGAATTTTCGACCGGTAAACGGAAAATTGGTCGGCCCTGTTGCCGATACTGCCACCCATGTCCACGAAAAACGGCCATTTTTCGCGGATTTTCCAGCATGACCGATAAAAATAAATAAGGAGATCTGCGAAAAACGACCGATGGGCTGGCTTCACTAACGGCGTGATTATTGGCCGATTTTTCGTGCGGACGAAAATTCGGCCGATAAACGACCCATCTATGGGCTGCATACGTTACAAAAGGAAATTGGGTGGATGTGTTTGCTGGAATTATAGATGTTGGGGATGATGCATCTGAATTGGTGGACATAAAGTTCAGTGCTCCTTGCTCCTGTCATGGAACAGATGTACCAAGTGATCTCAGCAAACTGATTTTGCAGCAAAATTAACACTCTGCAAAATTTGTCCTTGAAGTTCGAAAACTCTTAATTTTGCTAAATGAGGTGAAATGTACTTGAGGGGAAAAAAAAACTTTTTTTAATGAATTTTTTTATGCTTAGCATACTAGATTTTTTTCTTTCTCTTTTATGTACTGTTGCTTTATATTATATTTCACTTTTATATTATATTATATTTCACTTTTTTTTCCTGTTAAAAAATATAAAATAATGAGGCCCTAGTATGTGTATGTATGAATGTGAAAAGTATAGGGTAAAACAAAGTGAGCGCTCTATATGAAGCAGCTGTAGCACTAAGGTAACCATATAAAACCTCAATAAAACTGTAAATCTGAAGTGCAGCGCTAATAAAAGTGACAGAATAAAAGTTCATAAAAGTTCATAAAATAATAAATGATGATATTAATGATCCCAACTGCAGCAGAATTCAGATGCTCGTGCTTGGAAGTAATAGTAAAATTGCACACTCACCAGATGCGCATTGAATATGCGCATGTAAATATCCACCACGGACCACTTAGGGGAGCGGGGTATGTCAGGCGTCTGGTAAACTTCCTTCCAGGTATGGAACAGCACGGCAGTACAAATCTTGGCATTAATTAGAATCTGCTCATCCAGAGGTCCCCTTTAGGATGGATGGGTCTGCAGCCTGTTTACAGGGATTCCCTCCTCTGAGTGCTAGGATAAGTCTGCAGATGATCCTGACTTATCCATTATGACATTTTAAAAATGTTCCTCCTCTTGGCAGCAGTGTTTTGGCAGAAAAAAATGCCTGACGCTTGTCAAAGTGTCTAAGGGCTCGTTCACACTTGAATGTTTTACCAGCTCTTGCCAAACGCCCCTATAGCATTTGGCAAGTGTTGGTCTGGCGTTTAAGGAGCGCTTTTTAACGCTCCACAAACGCCGCATGCACGGTTCAGCGGCGGTTGCAAGGGCACTTAAAAACGCCCCACGAACGCCTATAATGAAGTTTGAATGGTGTTACCGCTCTGCAAACGCCCCGCAACTGCGTCGCAACTGGGCGTTTGCGGAGCGGCACCATAGACTAGAACAGGAGGCTTCAACGCCTCCTGGCTCGACCAGAGGCGTCCGTTTTGCCGCACCGCTCCCGTTAGAACAGCACCATGTGCTGCAATGTGCAGAATTGAGGCGTTTGGGAAGCGGTAAAAATGGTGTTAGTAGGTTTGGGTGGGATCATCCTGTATCTGGGGGGTCAGCCAGTGCTGGTTAGCAGCTGAAGAGAGAAGTTCCCGCCTGTCCTCCCCTGGGGTGGCTTGTTTAGTTTGGTGGCAGTTGTTGGTCTTGGTAGGTTGTTAATGGTTTGTGATGATAAGTGTATGGTTGGGACCCATCAGTGGTATGGTTGGGACCCATCGGCGGTATGGTTGGGACCCATCAGTGGTATGGTTGGGACCCATCGGCGGTATGGTTGGGACCCATCGGCGGTATGGTTGGGACCCATCGGCGGTATGGTTGGGACCCATCGGTGGTATGGTGTGCCCGGGTAAATTCCAGTTAACTGAGGTTTAACTGGAAGGTGGAGGTCAACCTGCGGAAGGTGTGTCCTTGTCTCCGAGTCGGTGCGTTGCAGCTGGAGGCCTAGTAGGAACATTAAGGTGAAGGTTCCGCAGGGGGAGATCAATATTGTTTTGGGTGCCTGCCTAGACCAACAACTCATGGAGGTTTCTGTTTTAAGGAATGTTTTCTGTATATTTAAGTTACATTGTTAATAAAAGGCCGTGAAGGCCATTTTACTCCAACAAAGTGTGGTCTCCTTTTATTGGTGGAGGGAGTGATGGAAAATGGGGGGTTTTTCAGAAGTTGGGTAAGTATGTTTTTGAGGGGGGTGTTAGTATTTGACAACACATCTCTTCTACACTAGTCACGTCCTAGGTGCAGGAGGCCTAAAAGTGATTGTACAATCAGATTGCAACACATATGGCCAGCTAAAAGCACACTTTCCATACCAATCAAGCAGAACGCACTACCATTTCTTAAATTGGATGGAATCTAATTGGTCGGTATGGGCAGCGATGCCTTTTTTTTCCCCTTTAACATGCTTCTTATTCTTCGGGTCCGTAGCACACGGGCTGAGCGAACACTTTTGAACGTGATAAATTAATTAGTCTCTTTGCACCCAGCAATGAAGATTACGTGACAGCATCATGTTTTTTTTTAGTCATTGTTCTGTCACTCTGCGGACTGGTGACAACATCCGTGCAATTAATCCGAACGTTCTTCGAAGTCTCAGAGGACCGGGCTGACTTCGCTTGTTGAGGCACAATAATTATGCCTTCTTTCTCTTCTTCTTCTCCTGCGTTCTTTCAGGCTGCAGAGAAAGTGTTAACAGCAATTAACTTGTCAGCAGTCGGGTTCTTAGAAGAAAATCAGAGTCAAGATTCTTTTATTATCTCTTGCTAGTAATGTGCAATTTTTATACGCTGAAAGATCGGAGCCTGTAGGTTTCCTCTATGAACAGCATTGGAACAGAAGGTGCAGGGGCGGACTGACAACTTATGGGGCCCCCGGGCAATAGGGGATCATGGGGCCCCTGGGTCCTTGCCCAAGCTCAAAAAAGCCTATGAAAAAGGTACCAGGGGCATCTCATGGGGCCCCCCACTGACCCCGGGCCCTCGGACAGTGCCCGAGTTTCCAAATTGTCAGTCCGCCCCGGGAAAGTGTGATGCCTGTGGAGACCAGCTGGTTTACAGATGTCATTCTTCCAGTCCCAAACTGGAGACAAGTCACTCATGGTAGAACTACACTGGGGGTTTCAGTCTCTTACTACCAAGGGATTTAGCCACCTGCTGGCAGTCAACCCATTGCGCTACAGCTACCGATGAGATTTTTATTGCGTTACTAAAATTGCGATTAATCCCAAAAGCCCCATACACACAGGCCGAATATTGGCCGGTATCAGCCGGTTCAACAAAAATCGGCCAACATTCGGCCCAAGTGTACAACAGACTTGCCCGACATTCGAAAACTAGCATCCGATCAGTGCTGGCAGCCAATCGCTGCCAGCACTGACCGGTGTGTCCTGGTGGGGTGGGAAGTCCAACTGGCAGAACACAATAGCTCAGTGGGAAGATCTCTGTGCTAAAATCAGATTAGTTTTAGCTGGCGTATGGCGCCGATCGAAGCTGGACAAAATATGCAATCACCCCGCCGCCAGAGGGGAGCGGCAATCCAAATGGTACCAGAGACTAGGCTGGCCATACACTATATAATTTACAACTTTCTGTCCAATATCTGCCCAATTTCCTCTAGATTTGCCTTCAACTGTGTAGCACAAGGGCCTGCCTGATTGGATACAACTGAAAGTGTTGTTTAGGTTTGACCTCATATTATATGGTTTTTGGTAAATCTACAGCAAAATTCTCAAGAAAATTGTATAGTGTATGGCCAGCCATATCAAATGTGACAAGAGGATGGGTGGACGCCGCTCATACTAGTCCCCAGGAGTTGGACAAAGACGATGTGTTCTAGCTGGCCTCAGCCGTCACTCCGGCCACGCCCTCTGACACAGTTTGCCCCGCCCACAGTGGGGGGGGCCTCTGTGTATGGGTGGGGCGAAACGCATCAGTGAGCGTGGCCAGAGTGACAGCTGAGGCCATCTAGAACACATCGTCTTTGTCTGACTCCTGGGGACTGGTATGAGCAGCATTCATCCTTCCTCTTGTCACACTATAATCAGATTAGTTAGTTAGAATCAGATAGTACAGCAAGCTTCTCCCGGGCTCTTTGTTTTTTTTTTCTTTGGTTCAGCCTGCTGCTTCGAATTAGAAGTCGAATTCTGAAAGAATTTTGAAAATCGTAACTAAGAATTTTCGTTCAATTTTCACGCCATTAGTGGGTCGCAGCATCGGCTGATTTTTGTGCGGCCATCAAATTTGAGTGATCGGAGATGTTGGAAATTCTTTGAAAACACAACAAATTTCTAACAAACGATGAGAGAATCTTGCGAGAACTATAATTTGAAAAAGAAATCAGCATGAGCTGTGACCTGGAAAAAAAAGATTTTCAGCCACGAAATATCTTCTTTTCTGCAGAAATGTGAAATTGAAGGCTTGGTTGGTCGAATTTTGAAATAAATGGTGGCACCATCGGATTACCACATTTCTGATTTTCTAAAGAAAATTTGTTCAGAATTCAACCCAAGTATGGCTTGCATTAGGCTCCTTTCACACAGGCATTCAATCAGGCCCACCAGTTAGATTGCCCAGGTGGACCTGGTCGGAAGGTCTATGAAGCTTCTTGGGCGGGTGGATGAAAACAGAGTTGTGTCCGTTCACACAGCCTAATCCAGAAAAAGTCATGGAAAAGGACTGCGGATTTTTCCGTTTCTTCCGGATTGGACTGGAGGTAACGTGATATAAACAGACAGTGGAGTCCGTTTACACCCAACCGCCCATAGAGCTGGAAGTTGGGCAGAAACTTGAACGATCAGCAGGGGATCTGAGTGCACTCCGCTCCTTAGGAAAGGAGCCTAAGGCTGGCCATATACTATACAATTTTCTGTCCAATTTCTGCCCAATTTCCTTTAGATTTACCTCCAACTATGTAGCGCAAGGGCCCGCCTAATTGGATACAATTGAAAGTGTTGTTTAACCCCGTCACACCTAAGGGTAAAACAAATCTAAATGCCTAAGCACAATTTTGCAACGTTGACATGTGTTAGTAAAACGGTACATATCATCACAACTACTTTGTACATCCAGGTGAATTATACCGCGTTTTTTTCAGGACAAATTGGGCTTTCATTTGGTGGTAAATGGTAATGGATATCTCCTGATTTTTTTTATTATCAAAGGAAAATTGGCCCAAAATAGTAAAAAAAAAAACTTTTTTTAGCTTTGTGTTTCTTGTTACTACCATACCCTACCACCAAAGAACAAGCCAAAATAAATTCTCCAGCTCTTGGCGATCGCAGCGATGTGTATGTTATTTGTTGTTTGTACCCGTAGTACCGCCCAGAAACAATAGTGCGCATTTTGTTTTGTCTCTTTTTACCTAACACACACACACTGATACCAATTTTTCTTTTTTTAAATCCTGACCTTTGACCTTGACCCAAACACTAACCCTGGCACTGAACTAGATCAAACCTTGATCTAGGTATTTTTTCTTTATTTTTTCTTAAATTTTTTTATATTTATTTATCTTTTTTTTTTTTTAACAAACATTTTTTTTTCCGTCTATGCCAGGAGTTAGAGAGATACAATGTATCTTTCTCCTCCATTCATAGAGAGAACAAAACAAGGGGGTCGGGCTGTGCAGTGACTGATCACTGTGATAGCCAATCAGAGGCTATCACAGCGATCATGTGACCCAGAATCGGGAGTCCAGGGTCCCGTACGTTAGAACAGGAACTGGTGCTCTCAGTGTCACCGCGGTCTTTGTGCTGGGAGCGCGCCGTGCGGCGCGCTCCCAGCAAAAAGACAGGTACGCAAATATGCGGCCCCACGGAAAAAAGCCCAGTTCTGTGAGGCCGCATATTTGTGTTACATCGGCGTCAAGGGGTTAAGTTTGATCTCATATTATTTGGTTTTTGGTAAATCTAAAGCAATTTTCTATAGAAAATTGTATAATGTATGGCTGGCCTTAGGGTTTCCATCTACTTTTCAACTACTACTACTCCATACCAGAATTGTACAGGAACCGTGCAGGAACGCCAACCGTATTCCTGTGCAATTCTGGTATGGACTGGTCCTGAAAAGTCGATGTATTAGAGATGGTAAAATATAAGTAGATGGTATCATATGGTAAAATATAAAAGATGACACGGTTGACATTCCTGCGTGTTCCCCTGCAGTGCGATTTTGTAAATCTCACCTGAACACACAAAAGTACTGTATGCACTACTGTTGAAAAGTGCGCCGCACCAAATCCCATGGTACCATGCAATCTGGTGGCCACAAACACAGTGTGATCTGCGTTTTGGGTGCCGTTAATCTATTGGGCGGTGCATTTTGATCGATGGTGCAGGACATGCGCACTGAATGCATCTTTCCCACATCGCGCTCTGGTGTAAACCAATCCTAAGTTAACCCCTTGGCACCAGCGCCTCCCAGCTTTTTGAGGGTTTCAGAAGCCGGGAGGCGGGGCGGGGTTTTAGGGTCATGTGACCGCCGCGATTCACCGTCACATGATCAGGAAAGGTCCCGATCGAAAGAGGATCAGGACCATTCCATGAGTACCGGACATGTGTGCTGGGAGCACGCAGGGCGCGTGCTCTCAGCACACGTTTTTCTTAATTGCACGCAAATGTGCGGCCGCTCGGTGTCAAGGCCCAGACGCCAGGAGGCCACACATTTACGTGCGGCTGGCGCCAAGAGGTTAAGAGGGCAGCCCTGTTCATATAGGAAATAAAATGGCTTTTGTTTATACACAGACAGAAAAAAAAAAGAATCGGACAATATTGTTGATGAAATATTTCTATTTACAACTATCATGTCACAAAAATATAAGGTGTGTCTATATCAACATCGTGTTTATTACACATATACAAAAATAGGTTCACAGTAAATATTACGCAATATAGTCTCGATATGAGATCCGGATTCTGTCTCCATGAAAAATAGGTTATAGAATTATCATTTACGTACTATAAAGACAGCGAGAAACGCAGTGATGAAGCGCGGTAATCCATAGCGGCCAATCAGAAATGATCTCTTTACTGAGGCATGTGTTACTGTACTCTGCATACTACCCTTTGCATCGCTAAGAAGTCAGGCACCAGCATCGGCTCATTTTCTTTTTTAACTCCACAAATTAACTCAATTTGACATGTTAGTTATGTTATTATATTTTTCTTAAAGGGGGGGAGGGTAGATACCAGGGGCGGACTGACCATTTGGAAACTCGGGGACCGCCCGAGGGCCCGGAGTCAGTAGGGGGCCCCATGAGATGCCCCTGGTACCTTTTTCATAGGCTTTTTTGAGTTTGGGCAAGGACACAGGGGCCCCATGATCCCCTATTGCCCGGGGGCCCCATGAGTTGTCAGTCCGCCCCTGGTAGATACCCTTTAACCCCTCACCTACCAAGCGCTTATAACCCCTTCCTGCCCAGGCCAATTTTCAGCTTTCAGCGCTGCGGTACATTGACAATTGCGCAGTCATGCAACACTGTACCCATATGAAATTTTTATAATTTCTTTCACACAAATAGAGCTTTCTTTTGGTGGTATTTAATTGCCACTGAGTGTTTTTTTTGTGCTATAAACAAAAAAAGAGCAAAAAAATTGAAAATAAAAAGTTTTTCTATTATAACATTTTGCAAACAGGTAATTTTTCTACTTCACTGATGTGCGTTGATGAGGCTACACTGATAGGCAGCACTGATGGGCACTGATGAGGTGGCACAGATAGGCAGCACTGGTGGGCACTGATAGGAGGCACTGATAGGCGGCATTGATAGGCGGCACTGATGAGCTGACACTGATGATGCTGCACTGATAGATGGCACTGATGGGCACTAATGGGCGGATTGCTGGGCAGCACTGATGGGTGGCACTGCTGGGCAGCACTGATTGGTGGCACTGCTGGGCACAGGTGGGTGGCACTACAGGGCACAGGTGGGTGGCACTACAGGGCACAGGTGGGTAGCACTGGTGGGTGTAGGTGGGTGGCACTGATGGGTACAGGTGGGTGGCACTGATGGGTACAGGTGGCGGCCTTGATGGGTACAGGTGGGCGGCACTGATGGGTACAGGTGGACAGCACTGATGGGCACAGGTGGGTGGCACTGCTCATCAGGGCACTGATCATCAGTGCCAGATGATCAGTGCCGATCACTTCTCTGACAATTGCTGGTTATCAGCATTACTTTCCTCATGCTGTGACAACGTGAGGAAAGTGCAGCTGATAACCGGCAACTGTATATACCCAGTGTTCTGCTGTGTCATTGGACACAGCTTGTCACATGGTAAAAGGCTGCTGTGATTGGCCATTTGCCGTATCCCGTAATCAGCTGTGTCCCTAGGCAAAGAACACTTCCTGCGCCTCTCTGTGACTCGCCTCTACCTCCCCTGGACTCAGTATTCAGCAGACTCTGGCAGCTGACTCCAGCCCTCCTCTGGTTCTCCTCCAGACTCTGCACTTTCTGCTTCCCAGCTCCACCCCCATCTTCTTCCTAGCAGCAGCACAAGGCAAGGGGGCACACTGTGATATAAGAGGGGTTGGGACTCTTGACTTCTGATGGTGGGGGGCTCTAGACATCTGATGTTTGGGGGAGGGGGTGCTCTGGACATCTAGTCTTACAGATACAACCTTTGAGGGTAACCATAATGCTGATGTGGCCCACAATCAAATTGAGTTTGACACCCCTGGTCTAGAGGGATCCCACAGGTATGGTATATACCAGGGGCGGACTGACAACTCATAGGGCCCCTGGGCAATAGGGGATCATGGGGCCCCTGTGTCTTTGCCCAAACTCAAAAAAGCCTATGAAAAAGGTACCAGGGGCATCTCATGGGGCCCCCTACTGACCCCGGGCCCTCGCGCAGTGCCCGAGTTTCCAAATGGTCAGTCCGCCCCTGGTACATACATAATTACATTGTTCCAAGCTGGATCCATGTGACTATGCAAAAATCTATACCTGGAAATCACTTTTAACTACCTTTTTTGGTGTAGCCAGCCATGACTTCAGCAATTCCCACCTAGGAGAGAATAATGCTGTCCCAATGCCACTTCACGGGTCCCAGGAGGCTTTTGTCCATTTATATCACACTGTGCATGCGCGGTGAACATCAATAAGGGGGAGCCTGCAAGGACCTGAAAGAGGCAGCTGGGCCCTTGATGACATCATAAATTGTAAGATTGCTTAGATTGTAAGCTCCCAGGATCAGGACCCTCCTATCCCTCTTGTATTGAACTGTGTTGTTGCTGTATTGTCTCCCTTTATATTGTAAAGCACTGAGCAAACTGTTGGCGCCATATAAATCCTGTATAATATTAATAATTAAAAAAAAGGTGGTGGCTTGGGACTCGGTGTGCGAAGCGGGATCGGAGGATGACAGCAGGACAGGGCTAGATTTTGTTGGGCAGGTAAAAATGTCATTTGAACTCAAAGCTGTGGCCAAGGTAAGAGGGGTTAAGATCTTTAATTGTGTTCTCGATCAGAGTGCGAATCTCTCATCTTTAGTGCTAAATCTTTTGCAGACCTCTGAAAATCTGTCTTGGTTGGCTGCCCAGGATTATATCTGCACTGGTCACAAATACAAAAAATAACGTGCCCGTCACAAAAAATGAGCTAAATGAGAGGCAGTCTGGTTTGCATCAATTTTTGTCACTATTTTCTTTGCTAAATGCCCCCCATAGATATGAGCGAGCTCTGAGATGAGGCAATTGGGCGTCAGTCTTTGATAAAGAGAAGTACATATCCTGCAATCATCAAACCAACAAATCAATAATGTCTTTTGCCTATTGGACCTCAGTAAAGGGATATGTAGTTGGTTGCCATAAGACATTGCACTTTGCTCTGATTAAAAAGAGAAATCATGCTTGTTATAGCCGCCGCTCTTTGCTAAGAGGTCACTAGGGGACAGCCATTAAGACGAATGACCATCGTAGAGATTCAAATCATGACAGCAGATTTTAGTTAAAGAAAACCTGTCATAGATCTAAAGTTCTTTAGTACTGGCATTTCAAAATATGAATCTTCCATTTTGTTCCCCAGTTCTGGCTCACTCTGGGGCCCTTTGCACTGGGGTAGGAACCCCACTGAGTAGTGGGATGAAGGCATACTGGAACTCAGTGGAGACCTCTGATTCTTAGTGCAACTAGTTTTGGGTAATTCTGGACCACAGAGTAAAATAAGTGTGGATGAATAGAGTCAGGGCACCCAAAAGGTACAATTTAGCTGCAAGTGGGACCTATTGAGATTTTTTTATTATGCCCGGGGAGCTCCATCAGTGAGATTTTCCTGCCAGGATTCCCAGCTCTGTTCCTGTCCTCCTGAGGTTTTGAGTGTTCCCATCCATCCATGGGTGTTCCAGCTCTCCTTGTTAAATTCCTCATAACATAAAATAAATTCCTCATAACATTCCAAAAGGTATGAAGGGAACCCCATTATTTTAGAAAAGGGAACTCAGCACAGAGATCCCACAAGAGCAATAGAAGGTATAGGCAGCTGGTTGAACTCTCCTTGCATGACTACAATTTAGGGTGCCCCATTACCAAATGTTGATGGGTCCGCATGAGAAATGTCTCTCTGTGACAACTAGCAATGCCAATTGGGTCAATGGTGTAGCTGATTAACATAAATTATATATAAATCAAGGATAGCCAGAAGGACAGTTGTTAGCATAGTCCAGCTGTCCTCAACATTGTAACCCCAGAGGAACCCTTGAAATAATTTTTCAGGTCTTGGGGAACCCTTGCTGAAATCAATTCATTGGTGGTCAGTTTGAAATGCCCCTCACATTGACGGCTGCTGGAGAGAATGAACCCATTACAGTGGTGGTGGTCTGAATGCCACCATTAAGATGAAGGAAAACCTAGCAACTTTTTTAGGAACCCTAAGGTTTCACAGAACACTGGTTGAGAATGGCTGACATAGTCAATACAATACTAGTGTTGCACCCCCCAAGCTTAGAGGTTTTTTTTAGTTAGAGGCTTGTTAGAAGCTTGTTTATGAGTTAGCCTGGGAGTGAGTCAGCGAGGTCACTTCAAGTTCAACTGGGAGGCTCTACAGGTCAGGGCTTCTGGCATTCTTCTAGTAACTTCTGCCATTCTTCTAGTAACCCTGCCATTCTTCTAGTAACTTCTGGCACTTTCTAGATGAAGGACAGAGAAGGGGAGAAGGGCTAGATTTGTGTGTTTGAGGGAACCTGTCCAATCCCCATGCTGGAGGCCTGGCATGTTGGCAGGGTCAGTCCTTAAATATGAGAGAGCCTGGTCAGCAGGAGAGCGGGTAGAAGATGGAGTAAGGAATTGCTGCTGGAGCCTGGGAGGGAACCCCAGAGAAGGTGGATCTGCTTGTAAATTGGAAGTCGGTAAGAAGGACCTCCACTGTCCCACAGTCTACTGGGGAAAGGCAGCATGTCAACAGGGAAGGAGCCAGCCCAGCGTAAGGCCTGAAAGCAGTTTCAACCTTTCAAAACTACAGGAACAGGATAGAGTGAGTACGTCTACACCTGGGCCAAAGAAGGGACAGGGTGGTCAGGTGCAATACCCAACTAGTTCCCCCTGGGACTACATTACGTGTGTGTCTCGGAATCTCTTGCCCTGGGCTACTCTCAGGACAGCCAAGTGGTGAGGAAATGTTCATCTGGGGTCTGAAGATGTTCATTTAAGGGGGCCAAGTGCTCCTTGCAAAGACTGTATTCTGATTCTTCAGAAGATAAGAGCCACTCCTGAAAGAGTAGATAGCCTAGGATCTGTTCTTTCGTGGTTTTGCTGGATTGTTGTCCTTTTTGTGCCTAAGAATTTGTCCTCCAAGTTGTTTCAGTTCCACTGGACATGCCATAACAACTAAACCCCATCAAAGTAGTTAACCCCTAATAAAACAACAAAAACCAAGTTCATGGACCATTTACTGACTGTGGATGAAAGTGTGGAAAATACGTTACCTGTCTGTGTAGAGCTTAGGGGGGCCCAAAAACTCAGGGGTTTTCAAGAGGGTAGCACTACACTAGGGAGCAGAGTTGGGGACAGATGTTGCTAGAGAAGCGCAACAGTGCAGGGATTTAACTTTATCCAGCTAGCTACTTAGTAGCTTGCCTGCATTTTTCAGCATAAATTTCGGAGCATGAAATCTTAGAACTTTGGTATGAATTCCAAGTCCTCCCACCCCTTTTACCATTTCAGCCAACAAGTGTCGCACATTGTGGTTTAGTAATTTGTAAAAAAACCTTATATTATTTTAATAATGGGGGGATGCAAGTGAGATTTGTGACTAGCAATTGATTCCAAGGCATGATCCTGTGTATCTGCCGTCAGCTCTTCTGGAATTGAGAAATCAGGAAACTTCCCTGGTGGAGCCCTCATCTCATATTTGGGCCCAAAAGCAGCTACCGGGCTGGTATAGCCATAGTTAAAGTGTTACTAAACCCAGGACCCTGCATTCACTATATCTGCTCTCCCCGGACCCTGCATTCACTATATCTGCTCTCCCCGGACCCTGCATTCACTATATCTGCTCTCCCCGGACCCTGCATTCACTATATCTGGTCTCCCCGGACCCTGCATTCACTATATCTGGTCTCCCCGGACCCTGCATTCACTATATCTGGTCTCCCCGGACCCTGCATTCACTATATCTGGTCTCCCAAAGTAAACAGAACATGGAAATGCAATTATTTTAGTAAATATAAACTGCCCAATAACTTTTCTCATCAGCAGTTATTGCAGTCTTGTGACTTCTATCAGTGTCCAGCACTGATGTAGGAGCTTTCATTTCCCCTGATTGCCCTATGAGGCTGCATGGCCCCTGATCCTCTGTCTGGACAGTGCTGATTGGCCCTGTGCTAATCACATGCACTCTCCCAAGAAAAAATAAACACTCTAACAATACACACCAAACTGAGCATGTGCAGCTTGCCCCCAAGGCTCTGTTCTATCAGCAGATGGATTGGGGACAGTAGAAGAAGGGGATGATCAGAGAAGACAGGATCAAGCATCCTTTTTACACAATGCAGAGGATTAACCCCTTAGGTTCCACAGTGAGTATAACAAGCATGCTTTATTGCATCTACAGACTGATTTTACTGCTGTGGGTTTAGTAACACTTTAAGCCACTGTTCCCTGACATCTACCAAACACTAAAGGACAGTTCACACTTGTGCATAGCTTTAATGCACACATGTTGAAAAGGCGTTATTGTGCATTTTACATTGCGTTTAGAAGGCTATTGATTTTGAATGGGCCACAACATAGCAAAGATGCTGAAGGCCACACATTTCTTAACAAAACACACTGCAGCACACAGGTTATTCACATTTGTGGTGTGTTACAGTTCAAGTGTGCTGCCCTGTGTTGTGTTTGTGCATTGGGTTGCCATTCAAGTGAATAGAAACGCACTGTGGTGCATGTGTTTACAATAACACACAATAAAACACAGATTTTACTTTGAGGAGTACAACTGGGGGAATCAATGGTGGAGAAGGATCTGGGGGGGTCAATGGTGGAGAAGGATCTGGGGGAATCAATGGTAGAGAAGGATCTGGGGGGGTCAATGGTGGAGAAGGATCTGGGGGAATCAATGGTAGAGAAGGATCTGGGGGGGGTCAATGGTGGAGAAGGATCTGGGGGGGTCAATGGTGGAGAAGGATCTGGGGGAATCAATGGTGGAGAAGGATCTGGGGGGGGGGGGTCAATGGTGGAGAAGGAACTGGGGGGGGGGGTCAATGGTGGAGAAGGATCTGGGGGAATCAATGGTGGAGAAGGATCTGGGGGGGGGGTCAATGGTGGAGAAGGATCTGGGGGAATCAGTGGTGGAGAAGGATCTGGGGGAATCAATGGTGGAGAAGGATCTGGGGGGTCAATGGTGGAGAAGGATCTGGGGGAATCAGTGGTGGAGAAGGATCTGGGGGGGTCAATGGTGGAGAAGGATCTGGGGGAATTAATGGTGGAGAAGGATCTGGGGGAATTAATGGTGGAGAAGGATCTGGGGGAATCAATACTGGAGAAGGATCTGGGGAAATCAATGGTGGAGAAGGATCTGGGGGAATCAATGGTGGAGAAGGATCTGGGGGGGTCAATGGTGGAGAAGGATCTGGGGGAATTAATGGTGGAGAAGGATCTGGGGGAATCAATGGTGGAGAAGGATCTGGGGGGGTCAGTGGTGGAGAAGGATCTGGGGGAATCAATAGTATAGAAGGATCTGGGGGAATCAATAGTGGAGAAGGATCTGGGGGAATCAATGGTGGAGAAGGATCTGGGGGGGGGGGGTCAATGGTGGAGAAGGATCTGGAGGAATCAATGGTGGAGAAGGATCTGGGGGGTTCTGGTAGATCACAAGCTTAATAATGGCATGCAATGCCAAGCTGCAGGATCTAAAGAGAGCAAAATCCTCTCTTGTATTAAAAGAGGTATAGACTCCAGAGAGAGAGATATCATTTCCCCGGTATAAATAATTAATAATACCTCACCTGGAATATGCAGTTCAGTTTTGGGCACCAATTCACAAAAAGAACATTGGGGAACTGGAGAAAGTGAAGGGCAACCAAACTGATAAGAGGCATGGAGGAGCTCAGCTATGAGGAAAGATTAGAGGAACTGAATTTATTCTCTCTCTCTCTCCTGCAGGAGGAAAATATTCATTGTGCTATTCAAAATAAAAAATTCGGAACCATTTCATTTCATTTTGGCCTGCGACTGGTTACCAGATCACTTAAGTGACCCTTGCTCTTCAAAAGGTTGAGCTTTAGAGGTACATGCAGGTATCAGATGGTGCATCATAATCAACTGGAGAACTTTATCTCTATGACAGGTTCCCTTTAACACCCAGCACCCATGTGTTGGTTACAATTCAGTTTTGCACCTTTGCTACAGAACCAAAATACCCCCAAAAATTGCCTCCATGGAGTGAAAAGTAAACTATTAAATAGTGGTCCAAACAAGCTCTTATTTCCTTTATTAGGTTGCTGATAGTGGGGCTTCTTGCTGTAAAAGTGTTAGGGGATGTGAACATAAGATTTCCTATTGGATCCTGCCAGGTGCCCTCCAGTCACAGGCAGGGGCGGACTGACCATTTGGAAACTCGGGCGCTGCCCGAGGGCCCGGGGGGCGGTAGGGGGCCCCATGAGATGCCCCTGGTACCTTTTTCATAGGCTTTTTTGAGTTTGGCAAGGACACAGGGGCCCCATGATCCCCTACTGCCCGGGGGCCCCATGAGTTGTCAGTCCGCCCCTGGTCACAGGGAGCCCAGTGAAGGCAGTGATGCGGGTAGCAGGTGAGATCATAGTTCCCAGGAATATAGAGGAGAGGCAGGAGCACGGCCCTCTGCATTACCATACAAATCCTTCAGATGGTTAAGCACACAAAGAAAATATATTTAAGCTGACAAACGCCTTTTCACAACTCCTGTCTAAGCAAAAACGTTGCTATAGTTCCTAATGACGGAGCTGTTCAGATCTCTAAATATAAACTATTAGTAATTCTGTCTCAGTTTCAAAAGTCAAGGAGCACCCAGTACAAAAGTATATGACGATTCAAGAGTTTTAGCAAATTTGTATTTGACAAAAGGGTATCAAGAGAAGCCAATGTGTTTCGGGGGAACTGCCTCCCCCTTTATCAGGGCTGATGTAGTGGATGCGATTGGACTAATAGTAATGCAGGCCGAATTCCGAACAAATTTTCTTTAGAAAATTGGAAATTTCGTGCATTTTGTATGCAATGGTGACACCATAGATTTTGAAATTCAACCAACCAAGCCTTCAATTTCACCTCATGTTGCTACAGAAAAGAATTTTCATGGCCAAGAATTTTCTTTTCTTTCTTGTATGATTCTCCCATCATTGGTTCGAAATTCATTCGTTATTCAAAAAATTTCCAACATGCCCGATCACTCAAATTCGATGGTCACATGAAAATCGTCCGTTTCTGTGACCCACTAATAGTGCGAAATTCAAACAAAAATTCTTAGAAAAAATTTTCAAAATAATATTATTTTGTAATTCGACACGTGTATGGCCGGCTTTAGATACAATTAGGATGCCTGTGATTTAGGCTTGATGTAGGCAGTCAGATCTCTTTTTGCAAGTCAACAGACCCAATAGCCTAGATCACTGGTCTCCAAACTTTCTAAACAAAGGGCCAGTTTACTGTCCTTCAGAGTTTGGGGGGGCCGGACTGTGGCCAGTGGGAGTAGAAAAAGTACCATCATCAGTGGGAATAAACAACACCCCATCATTGTTATTACAGAGAAGAATAGTAACCCATTGTTGGTATCAGTGGGAGGAATTGTGCCCAATCTCTGGAGTCAATGGGGGGAATGGTACCCCATCACTAGAGGCAGTGGGTGGAATGGTGTGCCATCACAGGAGTCAGCGGGAAGAATGGTGCCCCATCATTGGTGTCAGTGGGAGGAATAGTGCCCCATCATTGGTATCAGTGGTATCAGCGGGAGGAATAGTGCCCCATCATTGGTATCAGTGGGAGGAATTGTGCCCAATCACTGGAGTCAATGGGAGGAATGGTACCACATCACTAGAGTCAGTGGGTGGAATGGTGTCCCATCACAGGAGTCAGCGGGAAGAATGGTGCCCTATCGTTATTGGGAGAAATAGTGCCCCAACATTGGTGTCAGTGGGAGGAATAGTGTCCCGTCATTGGTGTCAGTGGGAGGAATGGTGTCCCGTCATTGGTGTCAGTGGGAGGAATAGTGCCCCATCATTGGTGTCAGTGGGAGGAATGGTGTCCCATCATTGGTGTCAGTGGGAGGAATAGTGTCCCGTCATTGGTGTCAGTGGGAGGAATAGTGCCCCATCATTGGTGTCAGTGGGAGGAATAGTGCCCCATCATTGGTGTCAGTGGGAGGAATAGTGTCCCGTCATTGGTGTCAGTGGGAGGAATAGTGTCCCGTCATTGGTGTCATTCAGAGGATTAGTGCCCTAAGGGCCAGATAAATCCTAGCAAAAGGCATTAGTTAGTTCAATTGCATCCACAACTTCAGCCCTGATGAAGGGGAGGCATTTCCCCTGAAACCTGCTGGAAACTCTTGATACCCTTTGTCAAATAAATATTTGCTGAAACTCTTGAATTGTAATGAACTTTTGTACTGGACGCTCCTCAACACTCAACCCCAAAGTTTTGATATCTATTGTAAGCACACAAACCAGCTAGTTTCAGAAGTTGGGAAGGGATGCTAATATGCAAATGAGCTGATCTAAAACCAGACACCCAGAATTAGATTGTGTCTGAACTGTCCCTAATTGGAATATACACTTACCGACAACTTTATTAGGTACACCGTGTTAGTGCCTAGAAAATGTTCCCCACCCCATTACACCACCATCACCAGCCTGAACCGGCGATACAAGGCAGGATGGATCCATGCTTTCATGTTGTTTATGCCATCTGAATATCGCAGCAACCAGTCTGACCTCTGACATCAACAAGGTATTTTCGTCCATACAACTGCCACTCACTGGATATTTTCTCTTTTTCGGATCATTCTCTGTAAACCCTACAAATGGTTGTGTGTTTAAATCCCAGCAGATCAGCAGTTTTTGAATATTCAGAACAGACCATCTGGCACCAACAACCATTCCACGTTCAAAGTCACTTAAATCCCCTTTCTTCCCCATTCTGATGTTCGGTTTTAACTTCAGCAAGTCGTCTTCACCACGTCTAGATACCTAAATGCATTGATTTGCTGCCATGTGATTGACTGATTAGCAATTACTGTTACCAAGCAATTTAGCAGGTGTACCTAATAAAGTGGCCGGTGAATGTAGGAACTATGTTGTAATTTAGGAATTCCAAAAAAAAGAAAATCCTTGTTGGGTTAAGTAACCCGGACCTTGCTTCACTCTCCTATGATGCTGGCACCATAAGGGCAGAACTCATACTTTTTAACCCTCCAGGAGAGCTGACTTATGACAGCTCTCCCTACCTTAACCAGTCTCACTGCATGCTGTACATTCAATAAATGGTAAAAAGCCAATGATAAGCAGTGCTGCACCCAAGGAGTGGTAAAATCAGTGATCCATAGATAGTAGGTGGTGATCCATAGATCACCCACTCACCTTCTGGTTATCTGCCAGAAGTAAATCTTGTCCTCTGAAGTACCCCCGCACCCCCAAAATGGGTTAATAGTTCTGCACTGTACATGATGGAGAGGACCACAGCCTACAGCTCAAGGAAAGTGCTGAAGCCTGCCAAAACGAGGGATAGCCTAAGTAATACACCGTATCCCTGCATCCCATGACTAAATAAGCAAGTCACCCTTTGCAGGACAAGGGGCTCCACTGCAAAGATATAGTTTTTCTGTAATTCCTGGAGTTGACCTTTAAGTTACATCTAACACTGCTATGTGTTCTGTTTAAGTGCCAACGTAGCACCTTCCTAAGTAGCTAGGGGGAGCTAGCTCAGGTTTTTCAGCTAAGAAGGCTGAATACCAGCCTATGCTAAGACAGAGGGTTAGTTCAGGTCAGGGCTGAGAGGCTCTGAAGGTCGGTTCCTTGACACCTCCCCCTGTTCTAGAGATCTTGGAGAAGATTCAAAAAGCAGTGAGCAGGGGTGATGAGGAGCTGCCTGCACATTTAGGGGACCCTGGCCAATCCTCAAGCAGGAGGCTTGGCATGGGACCAGGGTAGCCCTTAAATGGAAGAGAGCCTGCTCAGCAGCAGGAGAGTTTGGGTGGAAGATGAAGTGAGAGGCTGGAGAGCAGGAGCCTGGGAGGAGGCCCAGATGGGCTCACCTACAGACAGAGGAGATGGAAAGGAGAAAAGCTTAGGACCTCATCGGCCCCCAGAGCAAGGACAATCTGTGCAGCAGGGAAGGAGTGGCCCAGCGGAAAGCCTGAGAGCAGCCACCGACCCAGCAGCGCACAGACAGAGGACTGAGTGAGTAGACCTACACCCCCCTGGGCCAGAAAGGGGAAGGAGCACTCTAGTGGGAAGCTGGATTCGCTTTCTACGAAGGACTGTCTTACATTTAAAGTGACAGGCACTGAATCCCCTGCCCAGGGATTCCTTGAGACTACTGGATAGAGGAGTATCTGGGGTGGTACACCAGGAGATGCTGGCTAGCTTTCCAAGAAGATAATTTTTGCTGTTAAAGAGACTTGTACATAGTTCAGGGAAGATTGTCCTCAGTTGCCGTTCCCATGGGCATCCCATACCCCAACCAAGTTCAATTCCCCTGATAAAATCCAAAAAACTAAACTCAATGACTGGTTCCTGTCTTCGGGTGCAAGTCTGTGTGGAAAATATGTTTTGCCTGGCTATGCAGGACTATAAGTGGACCCAAAACTCAGCAACTCTTACAGGGGTTGCGCTACACAAATACTTAAAAGTACACCAGACAGCCGGTGTCAGACTTGTGGTCCTGTCCCTGGCCACTTTTCCCACCTATGACCTCCTTGGTGAGGTGTAGCTCTATTTCAGGCTTGTGTTGCAAGGTGAAGACTTCCATAAGGGAATATGCCAATTGCATTATGGAGTGTCTAGTGTCTGTCCACCGGTGAGGTTTCCACAGGAAAAGAATCGGCTGTCTGACATGGCCTATAAACTTAGCAGAGCCATTAAATGGCTACAAGCAAACGGCATCTCTATAATTAATACATCATTAAATGTATTTTGTTAAGCAGAAGCAGTTTAAGTGACTTAATCTGACCTAATATCACCCTTGCAGTCCCTGTCCCTGTACAGCAGAGCTCGCAGAGGAATAAGCAGCACAAGGAGCCAGTCAGTTCATGTGCTGCCAAAAAGCATGCCGACAGGAGGATAGAGCAGAGTGTCAGAGAATGAAATCATCACTGTGCTGCTTCTTCTTTCACTGTCCAATCACAGGTTGGGGGTGGGTACAGGATAACCTTGGGCTCAGGGGAAGTGGGTCGAAGGATGCTTTAAAATATGGCACTGACATGAGGAATATGATTGTACTCACAGTTCACCCTACAAGTCTCTACCCAAAAGGCCTTTCATAAAGTCAATCTTTTTTTTTAAATATAAAGCAAAATGTTTCACCAATTCCAGTTTGATTTTTTTCACTGATGAACTGTCACTACTGGGAACCATTCTCCTATTCACATTTTCGTAAAGTCATTTCCAGGAGCTTATTCCTGCAGAGCAAAATGCTCCAGACATGCAAATTATTCCTTTGCATATGCAAATGATCATACTTATAATTACGAATAAACAGGTCCCAAGCAGCACAACATGGCCCGTCCCATTATTTCGTCAGGCATGACATCCATTTTGGTCGGCCTCGGCTGCTTCGCTGGCGTGTGAAAAGAGCGTGGCGACCTAAATTGCATCATGTGCATATGTCCACCATTCCTGCTGAGTTGGCGGATTGTATCTGAAACTGAGGAATGTACGGCCGTAGCGACTTCTTCACGAGATCTCGCTGGCTATAGTCCATGTTGATAAATTCTGATGATTCATTGTGGCTGAAGTCAATCGTTCCATAGGAGACGTTTTCCTGGATGTGATAGGTCATTAAGGGATTTTCAGAGTAGTAGTTGCTGACCTCGTCATCGTTTTGGACGGACCCAAGTCCCACGTAGTAGAGATTCTTCTCTGGGCTATCGCCTTCGAAACTTTGCTCAGACGGCTCTGAAAACCCTTCAGAAGACACGGTGGAATTAGAAGACATTTTGCTGGGATGATTTGCTTGTAACCCCGCCATGATCAAAAAGGTCGACTTGTCGTTGTCCAGGTTCCTGAGAGTGGCTGAATTGGTCCTCAGAAAACACCCGTTGCAGGAGCTGACGCTCAGTTTCCTCTCATTTGGCTTGCTTTGTTGGGGGTTACTCAAGATTGTTGCATACTTGATACTGGATTGGCAGGGGCTCCCCCCATACATGGCGGTCTCGCGGTTGTCCGCGTAGCTGCAACTGCTGCTGAAGTGGCTGGTGGCACATGCAGAGTCCCTGTCATCTGTCAGCTTCCCGACCATTGAGACGTCATCTCTTTCTTTCTCCCAGGCTTTCACAATATTGAGATTTTCAAAAATGGCTTCTGGTTCAAGGATTAAAGGGAAACTGTGTGCCAGGTGGTCGCGATGCTTGGTAAAAAGGTTTTCTAGTGTATCTGGCTGGACAAAACAAAAAACAATCAATTATTTTTAGTAAGTCTCTTAATACCGCGAAACAGTAGCTCTTCTTTACATGCTGCGATACAACGAGATTAGAGAAAAGCAGTGTGGATTGGAGGTGGACGGCTTGCGTTTGCAGCCTCATCTGATTTTAATAAGTATTTCTGCTGAATACATTCAGAGGGCTCGTTCTGAAACTAAAACCATTAAAAAATGGAGCAGTTATGCACAAAAAAAAAAAAAAAATTTGAAGAGTCAGCTCAACCAAAAGTGATATTTTAGTAACAGAGACCCTATGAGGTCAATTTATAAAAACCTGCTGTGCCAATCTCTCAAAAATTTGGACTGCTGTTACCAATAATCTCCATAATTTGCCTAACATGCTTATTTCCTATGACTGACAGCTTCATCTAGTGGCCATAATGTAGTATTTTCCTGAAATATTTTAATAGGGAAAATACTGCATTATAGACACTAGATGGAGCGTATTAGGCAAATTATTGGGATTCTTTATGATGGCTGTGGGTCAGTTAAATAGACCCGATCTCCCTGCCATACTTCTCAACTGTGCTCCTGTCAGGGGCGGACTGACAACTCAAGGGGCCCCCTGGGCAATAGGGGATCATGGGGCCCCTGTGTCCTTGCCCAAACTCAAAAAAGCCTATGAAAAAGGTACCAGGGGCATCTCATGGGGCCCCCTACTGACCCCAGGCCCTCGGGCAGTGCGGGGTTTCCAAATGGTCAGTCCGCCCCTGGTTCCTGTGTTCCTGGGAGTTATAGGTGTTCCACATTCTCTATTATGTAAAATAAATTTTTAAAAATCCAGCAGGGAGAGTGGGAGTCCACTCATAATAGGGGGGTACAGCAGCAATACAGCAGGTGTGCAACACATGTACACAGCTTTGCCATTGCTTTAGATGATGCTAGTTCTCATCTGCATGATGGTTTGATGTGCATTGTTCATTTTTGATTCATAAATGCATGTTATAGGGCATATTAACCTCCCTAGCGGTCTGATTATGTCCATATTTCTGTGCTCAAAGCGGTACATTTTTTTGCATGGAAATATGTATTTTTTTTATTGTTGGCCTGTAATTTTTAGGAACAACTCACTGAAATCTGTCTGAACAAGAGTCTAGTAAACATCCCGGGTATGTTAAAATTTGAAACACAAAATTATAAATTATAATTTAATAAATAATCATAAAAAATAATAATATCATAATAATAAATTTAATTCAATAATATAATCAAACCAAAAACACTGACATTTGAAATAGAGCGCCAAGTTCGCACATCGCTGAGCAAAGTCGCAAAATCGTTTTCAGTGTCTGATGATGAATTTCCCCCACGAATCATTATCACTCAATTCTGCAAGTGGTTCTGATTTACTATCGCTATTCTCTAGCCGGTCTAAACCCGCTTTTGACCTAAAGGGACGCTTTTTGGACGTCATGGACGTTTCTCAGTTTTCAGGCAGAAAGAACAGTAAAAATGCAGGCAGGGCGCCGGACAAAGCACTCGGGACAAAATGTATGTGAAATGGTTTGATACAGGAATGTTATACTATGTGATTTTAGTGTATTTAGTGAATGTCACTTTTTCACATTTTTAAATTTCCCGCCGTTCCGTCCCCCGTACGTCCCGACGTCGCAGGGAACGGAACCCGGAAGACAGATGCCAGCATCGGCCAGAGGACATTACAGGGGACACTGCAGGAGGGACATCGCGGGAGCGAAGGACAAGGGAAGTGCAGAAGAGATCCCGGAGCAGCACTGCAGTGTATTCCAGAGTGTAGCTCGGGGTTACCGCTTGTGGTGCTGAAACTTTACCCCGAGCTACACTCGGGAATTCCGCCAGGGGGGTTAATGACATTAGCAGACCATGGTTGCTGTTATTGGTGCTATGCATGCCGTGAGAAATGGTGGGTGTGACCAAATTTCACTAACAGTGAGAGGGGAGTAAAAAGGTACAGTTAACCAAAACATTGAGCCTACTCTGCTCTGGGTCATGAGTACTAACTAGTGGTGCACTGAAATGAAAATTCTGAAAGTGCTGAAACCAAAACCGAAAATTCAAAAAACACTTGGCCAAAAACCGAAACGAGCAGTTTTTAAAAATGAATGTATATTTTTTATAAAAAAATACACTTTGATTAAAAAAAAAAAAAGAAAAAATGCAATATATACCCCAATTTTTTTTTGTAAAATATGAAAGATGATGTTACGCAGAGTAAATAGATACCCAACATGTCATGTTTTAAAATTGCGCATGCTTGTGGAATGGTGTGAAACGGCGATAATTAAAAATCTCCATAGGTGATGCTTTAAAAATTTGTACAAGTTAGTAGTGTAAAGTTACAGAGGAGGTCTAGTGCGAGAATTATTGCTCTTGCTCCGACGATCATGGCGATACCTCGCATGTGTGGTTTGAACACAGTTTACATATGAGGGCGTGGCCTACGTATGCATTCACCATTACACGGGTGGGGACGGGGGCACTTTAAACTTTAAAAAAAAAATGTATTTAATGTTTTTTGTTTTATTTTTTTGCACTGTCCCTTCAAAAAAAAATGTTTAATCACTTTTATTCTTATCACAAGGAATGCATGCATCCCTTGTGATGGAAGTAATTAGTGACAGGTCCTCTTTATGGAGAGATCTGGTGTCAATAGGACCCACATATCTCTCCTCTGCAATGTAAAGCATTAGATCAAAAAACGCCTTGATCTAGTGCTTTTAAAAAAAAAAACGGCCGCTCCAGTCCTCCAAGGGCATAGAGATGAGTGCAGGCCATCTTTCCTTCACTAATCTCTATGCCCAGCACCGGGATCGTTCGATGGTTTCTCAGGTAAGGCTAAGAAATACTGAGCGACGGCCGATGGCGGCAGCGGTGGGCGGCGCCACCACGGTGAGTGGCGGCAGCGGTGGGCGGGCGGCGGTGAGGGGGGCAAGCTTTTTTCAGCACCTGTATTGGTGCTTTTTTTCATGACGGCCGAAAGGGGTGTTTTCAGCCGAAACGTTTTGGCCACCAAAATTTCGGTGCATCCCTAGTACTAACTGAACCCAAAAGTACACAATCCACAGAGTGCAGGGGTAAGAAGTAAGGAATTTGTGAATTTCACATGCCAGACCCCTGCACTCTGTGCGTTACAGAGTGCAGGTATCAAGAGTTTGTAATGCACAGAGTGCAGGGGTAGGGGTTGTAATGTACTGACTGCAGGTGTCAGACGTTTGTAATACACAAAGTGCTAGGGTCAGGAGTGTGTAATGCACAGAGTGCAGGGGTCAGGAGCGTGTGACACGAAGAGCGCAGGGACCAGGAGTGTGTAATGCATAGAGTGCAGGGGTCAGGAGCGTGTGACACGAAGAGTGCAGGGACCAGGAGTGTGTAATGCATAGAGTGCTGGGGTCAGGAGCGTGTGACACGAAGAGTGCAGGGACCAGGAGTGTGTAATGCATAGAGTGCTGGGGTCAGGAGCGTGTGACACGAAGAGTGCAGGGACCAGGAGTGTGTAATGCATAGAGTGCAGGGGTCAGGAGCATGTGACACGAAGAGTGCAGGGACCAGGAGTGTGTAACACGCAAAGTGCAGGGGTCAGAAGCGTGTGACACAAAGAGTGCAGGGGCCAGGAGTGTGTAACACGCAAAGTGCATGGGTCAGGAGTGTATAATGCATAGAGTGCAGGGGTCAGGACTAATACTGTTAAAGGTCAGTAACAAAACCAAAATTCTGATATTGCCAGGCAAGGTCCAGTTAGTGCCTAGTTATACTGGTAATACATGTCAAATGCATGAAAAAGTACACACAAAGAGATGTGAATACAATGTCAGTTAACACCAATGTGAAAGAAAAAAATGTGTTTTTCTGGGATGAGCTCACCTTTTCGAAGTTGACATCCTGGGCCCAGGAGCAGTATTTGGGGTTTGGTACATCCTTCCAGAACAACCTCTTCATTCTGGAATAAACAAGATAGAGCATAAATAAATGTCATCTGTTAACAGTGTGATTCTTCTAAAAAAACAAATGTTACGTAAAAATCCTAACAGAAATCAATAATAGAGGAACTCTAGGCAAATATTATACATGGCACACCCCTTCTGAAGACGTACTAGTGTACGAAACGCGTCTTGGAGGAGCCTGAAAGCTTTGACGTCACGCCACCGGGTCACGGAGATCCGGTGGCCACATTTGATCACCAGCTGGTTAGTGCTCATAACAACTTGTTTGCTGCAATTTTCCTGCCTACTGCTTAGATACAGCCTTTGGCACATGTTCAGCATTTACATGTATGAGGATTTCTATATATGTTTGCTGCTGCATAACTTCCTTCATTACATTTTTCTGACAATACTACACTATGGGTATTTCCATTTGTTGCTCTGCTTTGAGCATTTAATCCCCCAGAGCTCCCCCTGGTGACTATTCAATGGTACTGAAGAGGCTGCACGCGTGTCCTTAAAGTGGACCTCCGTTTTTGAGAACATCTACCTAGACCGGGTGTCGGCAACCTGCGGCTCCAGAGCCGCATGCGGCTCTTTTTCTTTGCTGCGGCTCCGGAGCACACTGCCCACCAGGTGACAGGCAGCCGCGGCTCGCGAGCCACATGCGGCCTCTTTACACACTTCAATGCGGCTCTTCTGTGTGCCGGCCCCCGCTCCCCTCCCTCCTCTCGGGCGGCTGCCCCAAAAGTCAGGACTCTGCAGCTAGCCCAGCAATGGGCAAACTACGGCCCGGCGGACCTTTTAATCCGGCCAGCGGAGCGTGCCAAACATTGGCTGTCAGGATGTAGGCGGGGCAGCCAGGATGTAGGCGGGGCAGCGTGACGAACTCATCTCCTCTCACAGTCCGCCCTGAAGACCGGAACGGCGCGGCAACACGGCGAGAGGAACGCGCGGAGCAAAGGTAAGTGAATTGACACAATATGGGGAATGAATTACTATATGGGGGATGAATTACTATATGGGGGATGAATTACTATATGGGGGATGAATTACTATGGGGGATGAATTACTATATGGGGGATGAATTACTATATGGGGGATGAATTACTATGGGGGATGAATTACTATATGGGGGATGAATTACTATAGGGGGGATGAATTACTATAGGGGGGATGAATTACTATGGGGGATGAATTACTATATGGGGGATGAATTACTATAGGGGGGATGAATTACTATAGGGGGGATGAATTACTATATGGGGGATGAATTACTATATGGGGGATGAATTACTATGGGGGATGAATTACTATATGGGGGATGAATTACTATGGGGGATGAATTACTATATGGGGGATGAATTACTATGGGGGATGAATTACTATAGGGGGGATGAATTACTATGGGGGGATGAATTACTATAGGGGGAATGAATTACTATGGGGGATGAATTACTATATGGGGGATGAATTACTATGGGGATGAATTACTATATGGGGGATGTATTTTCAGTTTTAAAAATGTGGCTCTCAAAATAAATTTCAATCGTGGTTTTGGCGAGATTTGGCTCAGTTGAAAAAAAAGGTTGCCCACCACTGCATTAAGGTAAGAAACAATATATGCAGTGTCGAATTTGTTTTAAATGTTGCAATGGTCTTGCGGCTCCCAGTCTTTTTTTTCCCTTCGGAAATGGGTCCAAGTGGCTCTTTATGTCTTAAAGGTTGCAGACCCCCGACCTAGACAATGCCCATCCACCCTGGCTGGCTCCAGTTGCATCCTGAAAAGGACCCCCTGGCAGACCTCCATTTTGCTGATACATTGCGCATTTTCTTTGCGCTTCCGGTGAGTGCACATTTTATACATACCCTGTCCCTCACCGAGTTTTATTCGAACCACGACCGTGGGATTAATATATCACCTTGAGCTCTTACATTGTGGACTCATTACCCATTTATGAACATTGCTACCAAAAATCTGTCCGAATATTTTTAGAGCTGCACTTTTTCTATATACATGTCTCTTGAAAGGTTTATGGTTTCCTTTACTGTGCTTAGCTGCTTTTATGAATATATTGTGAGCGCTCACTGAGTTTTTCTCTTTCAAATATTATATTGTATACTATCATTTAGACCAGGGGTCCTCAAACTTTTTTAACAGGGGGCCAGTTCACTGTCCCTCAGACCGTTGGAGGGCCAGACTATTGTTTAAAAAAAAAAAACTATGAACAAATGCGGACACAGTACAGGAGATGACCAGAGACTGCGGACATACCACGCGGCGGTAATACTGGGCCGGCCGCTCCATAAGACGCACAGACATTTCCCCCCCAAGTGTGTCTTATGGAGCAAAATAGTGCCCCATCATTGGTGTCAGTGGGAGGAATAGTGCCCCATCATTGGTGTCAGTGGGAGGAATAGTGCCCCATCATTGGTGTCAGTGGGAGGAATAGTGCCCCATCATTGGTGTCAGTGGGAGGAATAGTGCCCCATCATTGGTATCAGTGGGAGGAATAGTGCCCCATCATTGGTGTCAGTGGGAGGAATCGTGCCCCATCATTGGTGTCAGTGGGAAGAATCGTGACCCATCATTGGTGTCAGTGGTAGGAATAGTGCCCCATCATTGGTGTCAGTGGGAAGAAACGTGCCCCATCATTGGTGTCAGTGGGAGGAATGGTGCCCCATCATTGGTGTCAGTGGGAAGAATCGTGCCCCATCATTGGTGTCAGTGGGAGGAATAGTGCCCCATCATTGGTGTCAGTGGGAGGAATAGTGCCCCATCATTAGTGTCAGTGGGGGGAGGAATAGTGCCCCATTGTTGGTGTCAGTGGGGGGAGGAATAGTGCCCCATCGTTGGTGTCAGTGTGGGGGGGGGGGAATAGTGCCCTGTCATTGGTGTCAGTGGGGGAAAGGGATAGTGTCCCAACATTGGTGTCAGTGGGATGAATAGTGTCTCATTATGGGTGTCAGTGGGAAGAATAGTGCCCCATCTTTGGTGTCAGTGGGAGGAATAGTACGTCATTGGTGTCAGTGGGGGGAATAGTGTCCCAATATTGGTGTCAGTGGGAGGAATAGTACCCCATCATTGGTGTCAGTGGGAGGAATAGTACCCCATCATTTTTGTCAGTGGGGGTAGGAATAGTGTTCCATTGCTGGTGTCAGTGGGGGGTGGAATAGTGCCCCATCGTTGGTGTCAGTGGGGGGGGGAGGAATATTGCCCCATCGTTGGTGTCAGTGGGGGGGAGGAATAGTGCCCCATTGTTGGTGTCAGTGGGGGGAGGAATAGTGCCCCATCGTTGGTGTCAGTGGGAGGAATAATGCCCCATCATTAGTATCAGTGACACCAATGATGGGGCACTATTCCTCCCACTGACACCAATGACACTTAACTTGCTGACCCCTGTTCCAGCATGTTGCTGCTGCAGCCAGCATACCTGGTTGCAGCAGCACCATCAGCACGGCACACTTACCTGTCAGCTGTCCTTCTTCACTCCGGCCTCTCCCTCACTCGATGTTCGCGGGGCCGCTCGGCTCCGCCTCCTCGCAAGTAATTGGCCGCCTGTGTGCCTTTCCTGAGCTACAGTTCTGGCGCCCAATCACCGGTGAGGAGGCGGAGCCGAGCGGCAGGAGTGAGGGAGTGGCCGGAGTGAATGAAGGAGCAGCGATTCCTGGACTGGATCATGGGACTGGGACCGGAGCCAGGTAAGGTACAGCAGCCCCCTGCCCACCCCTGTACTTAGTGTCTCTTCCTCACGGCAACTACGCCCCTGCCGGCGGGCCGGATTAATGGCCTCGGCGGACCGCATTTGGCCCGCGGGCCGTAGTTTGAGGACCCCTGATTTAGACCATCCATTCTCAACCAGGGTACTAGGGAACCTTAGGGTTCCTCCAGAGGCTGCCAGGGGTTATTTGAGCAATGGGCAATTTCTGCCTCTCAGATAAGTTATTACTGATATCAATAATCTTTTCAGCCATTTGTAAGGGGAAATTTTTCCCTCTCACCAAAAATGTAAGTGGTAATCTTCCCACTGACCACCAATGTAAGGAGCATTCTTCCCACTGACCGCCAATGTAAGGAGCATTCTTCCCACTGACCGCCAATGCAAGGAGCATTCTTCCCACTGACCGCCAATGTAAGGAGCATTCTTCCCACTGACCACCAATGTAAGGGGCATTCTTCCCACTGACTCCCAATGTAAGGAGCATTCTTCCCACTGACCACCAATGTAAGGACCATTCTTCCCACTGACCACCAATGTAAGGAGCATTCTTCCCAATGACCCCCAATGTAAGGATCATTCTTCCCAATGACCCTTAATGTAAGGATCATTCTTCCCACTGACCACCAATGTAAAGAGCTTTCTTCCCACTGACCACCAATGTAAGGAGCATTCTTCCCACTGACCCCCAATGTAAGGATCATTCTTCCCAATGACCCTTAATGTAAGGATCATTCTTCCCACTGACTGCCAATGTAAGGAGCATTCTTCCCACTGACCACCAATGTAAGGAGAATTCTTCCCAATGACCCCCAATGTAAGGAGCATTCTTCCCACTGATCACCAATGTAAGGGGCATTCTTCCCACTGACTGCCAATGTAAGGAGCATTCTTCCCACTGACCACCAATGTAAGGAGCATTCTTCCCAATGACCCCCAATGTAAGGAGCATTCTTCCCACTGACTGCCAATGTAAGGGGCATTCTTTCCACTGACCACCAATGTACGGAGCATTCTTTCCACTGACTGCCAATGTAAGGAGCATTCTTTCCACTGACTGCCAATGTAATGGGCATTCTTCCCACTGACCACTAATGTAAGGGGCATTCTTCCCACTGACCACCAATGTAAGGGACATTCTTCCCACTGACCACTAATGTAAGGGGCATTCTTCCCATTGACCACCAATGTAAGGGGCATTCTTCCCACTAACTGCCAATGTAAGGGGCGTTCTTCCCACTAACTGCCAATGTAAGGGACATTCTTCCCACTGACCACTAATGTAAGGGACATTCTTCCCACTGACCACTAATGTAAGGGGCATTCTTCCCATTGACCACCAATGTAAGGGGCATTCTTCCCACTAACTGCCAATGTAAGGGCATTCTTCCCACTGACCCCCAAATGTAAGGAGCATTCTTCCCACTGACTGCCAATGTAAGGGGCATTCTTCCCACTGATCATCAATGTAAGGAATATTCTTCCCACTGATCACCAATGTAAGGAACATTCTTCCCACTGTCCACCAATGTAAGGGGCATTCTGCCCACTGACCACCAATGTAAGGGCATTCTTCCCACTGACCCCCAAATGTAAGGAGCATTCTTCCCACTGACTGCCAATCTAAAGGTGTCCCTCTTCCACTGACCACCAGTCTAACAGACATGTTACTCCGTCACCATACACAAAAATGGGTACTTCACTGCCCATCAATGTAAGTGGGCACTTTTCCACTAAACATCAATATGGAGGAGCACTACAAATTTCAGGTTGGTGGTTTTTTTTGCCATAATTATAAATTTGGTTGATTTCTTTATTCTTATAATAGTAAGTATTTGTTGTGTAGAGCATCCCTGTATTTCAAATATGCTTAGTACCCTGCATTTCATTTACAACCTAATGCTCACAGTAATTTCCCAACAGCTGTAGATATAATAATTATTAGCACGGGCTCCAATAGACCTGACTTTGTTTCATGGGTTCCTCACTGTTAAAAAAAAAGTTGAGAAAGGCTGATTTAGACTATCTGCGGGATCCAGTAAAAGCATAGAAATATGTATAGATATTTAAAAATTAAACATGTAATATAGTGTACATGTGCTCATAGGATTCTTAATGGACCAATTCAAAAACATTCTAAAAGGACCAAATGTGTAATACTAATCCCACAGAAGGTGAAAGAATAACTGTACCATCGTACAAAAACTGGGGACATTGTTGGAGATTTCAAGTTTCAAGAACACAGGAATTTTTACCATTTTTTTAGCCTGAAATGGAAAACTAATACAGCCACCACATGCAAAGGAAACAAAGCTGCAGTATATTGCAGTTTTATTCTCGGGTTTAGATATGTTTTAATAGCATGGCTATGGAGCCCCATCACTCATAGTAATGGCCCTGATTGTATGTTACAGCTTCCACAAAGGATACTTTGTTTCCAGATCTTTTCACTATCATGTCTTCAACAACGTACCCATGTCTTACATCAAATATCATGGACACCCCAAAATACAACATGTATGAAACAGCATACAGCCCATAATACTGACCTGAATCATGGGGCTCACACAAGGCCGGGACAGGGGGGGACGGCTGCCTTGGGCGCAATGGTTTACTGTAGTGATGGGGGTGCCTTCCTTCTACAAGGCTGACAGGAGTAGTGACAGTGGCAGCGATTTTGACAAGTGAGTGACTGCTGGGTGTGAGATCCCCTGAGCTTGCACATCATCAAAGGGGATGGGGGCGGATCCCCTGAGCTTGCACACCATCAACGGGGATGGTGGCGGATCCCCTGAGCTTGCATGTCATCAACGGGAATGGGGGCGGATCCCCTGAGCTTGCACATCATCAAAGGGGATGGGGGCGGATCCCCTGAGCTTGCACACCATCAACGGGGATGATGGCGGATCCCCTGAGCTTGCATGTCATCAACGGGAATGGGGGCGGATCCCCTGAGCTTGCACATCATCAAAGGGGATGGGGGCAGATCCCCTGAGCTTGCACATCATCAACGGGGATGGGGGCGGATCCCCTGAGCTTGCACATCATCAACGGGGATGGGGGCGGATCCCCTGAGCTTGCACATCATCAACGGGGATGGGGGCGGATCCCCTGAGCTTGCACATCATCAACGGGGACGGGGGCGGATCCCCTGAGCTTGCACATCATCAACGGGGATGGGGGCGCAGTTTGGCATCTTTGCCCTGGGTGCTGGATGACCTTGTCCCAGTACTGGGCACACATACACTACTAAATATATATAAACCTGCACTTATGAAAGTTGTAGCAAATAATAATCAAAATAGAGTGTAAACATATAGCAGCTGAACACAAAAAGCCCGATACCAGGCAATGAACAATATTTATATATATATATATATATATATATATATATATATATAAAGTGCAGCGCTTAATAAAGTGACAAATAATTAGTGAAAAAAACAGTTAAAAATGGTTGCACTCACATGAAAGCAAACATCATTAGTCATTCATAGGCAGGGGCTGACTGACAACTCATTGGGCCCCTGGGCAATAGGGGATCATGGGGCCCCTGTGTCCTTGCCCAAACTCAAAAAAGCCTATGAAAAAGGTACCAGGGGCATCTCATGGGGCCCCCTACTGACCCCGGGCCCTCGGGCAGTGCCTGAGTTTCCAAATGGTCAGTCCGCCCCTGTTCATAGGCAAAAAATCCAAATTTTCCAGTTTCCAAAGTGGCCGCTGGCCGGTCGCGCATGCGCAGTAGCGTGTGTACGTGGCTCCACCCCTGTTTGGAGAGTCTTTACTTGCTCTCTTGGTGATCTGGACGAGGATCTGATTGTCCGGCTTTCTGGGTTGTTTAACAAAGCGCGATTGGCCACTCTTAACAGGAGGTCATGCTTTCTGGTAAGCTTTTCCTATGAGTGGTTGGTGACACAACAACTGTCCTTGGATTTCCTTTCTTTCATCACAGCTATAAACATATAGCAGCTGAACACAAAACCCCTGATACCAGGCAATAAACAATATATACATAAAGTGCAGCGCTTAATAATGTGACAAATAATTAGTGAAAAAAGCAGTGAAAAATGTAACATAAAAAATAGTCCATCCAAAAATAAAGAAAAAGTCCCAGAGGCTGTGATGAAACAAAGGAAATCCAAGGACAGTTGTGTCACCAACCACTCAAACACAAGGCTTACCAGAAAGGCATGACCCCCTGTTAAGAGTGGTCAACTGAGCTTTGTTAAACAACCCAGAAAAGACGGACAATCAGATCTTCCTCCAGATCACCAAGAGAGCAAGTAAAGACTTTCCAAACAGGGGCGGAGCCACATACACACACTACTGCACATGCGCGACCGGCCAGCGGCCATTTTGGAAACTGGAAAATTTGGATTTTTTTGCCTATCAATGCCCAATGATCCTCCAGATCACCAAGAGAGCAAAAAGACCTTTCAAACAATGGACCTTAATTAGGGTAGCTACACCACTCAGGATAAAGTTCAGACTCGTGGTAGGAAACATAAAAAAGAGTGCTCCACATTATTATTATATTATACAGTATTTATAAAGCGCCAATAGTTCGCTCAGCGCTGTACATTACAATGGGGGACAGAACAATAACAATACAATGCAAAACATGAGGGGATTGAGGGCCCTGCTCTTTCGAGCTTACAATCTAGGAGGGAGGGGAAGGTGGCACAGGAGCAGATAGCTGTGGGGGATGGGGTGGTAGGAAAAGTGGAGGAGGTCGGCAAGTTAGCAGGGGGTGGGGTAGGCTTCTCTGAAGAGGTGGGTTTTCAGGGTGCGCCTAAAGGAGAGGAGAGTAGGTGATAATCTGATGGGTTGGGGCAGGGAGTTCGAGAGGATGGGTGACACCCTGGAGAAGTCCTGGAGGCGGGCATGGGAGGAGGAGACCAGGGAACTAGAGAGAAGGAGGTCTTGTGAGGAGCGGAGTGTGCGTGTTGGGTGGTACTTGGATATTAGGTCAGTGATGTAGTTCGGGGCAGTATGGTGGACAGCTTTGTACATCAGTGTTAGGATTTTGAATTTGATCCGTTGCGCAATCGGAAGCCAGTGGAGGGATTGGCAGATACATAGTGTAAAACCATTAAGACAACATTTATTTAAAGCATGGTTGCACTCACATGAACGCAAACATCATTAGGCATTGATAGGCAAAAAATCCAAATTTTCCAGTTTCCAAAATGGCTACCGGCCAGTCGCGCATGCGCAGTAGTGTGTGTATGTGGCTCCACCCCTGTTTGGAAAGTCTTTACTTGCTTTCTTGGTGATCTGGAGGAGGATCCGATTGTCTGGCTTTCTGGGTTGTTTAACAAAGCGCGATTGACCACTCTTAACAGGGGGTCATGCTTTCTGGTAACCTTTTCCTATGAGTGGTTGGTGACACAACTGTCCTTGGATTTCCTTTGTTTCATCACAACCTCTGGGGACTTTTCCTTTCATTTTGGATGGACTATTTTTTATGACACATTGTTCACAGTTTTTTTCACTAATTATTTGTCACTTTATTAAGCGCTGCACTTTATGTATATATAACACATACACTACTCAATATTATTAATATTAATAGTAATGTTTCAGAGTGTCATTATTTTTGTTGGTCGAAGTTTTGCTCTAAACTCTCTTTTCCTGTCCAGTGACAAAAGACGACATTTACCTTTGATGCGATATTGCCAGAATTATCACCAGCAGAAAGGATGAAGCCGTTATTACAGGTAATATAACATATACGCCTCCATTATTCTTCATCTCGTTGGGTTCCTCTGCAAATAAAAAGTGAAAATCATCAAACAAAGAGAAACAAAAACATCATGACCATAACTTTATATCGCAGTCGCCAGGATCGAACGTTCTCTCTCCTTCATTGCCAATAAATGGATTACACCAGTGAATTTGTTTCCTGTAATCGATGAATTTGGAGCATTATCAGCTAATTAGAAGAAACCTGCGATAACAGGTTGTGTAGGCTGAAATTTTTGCCCTCCCTTCCTGAAAATGCTGTTTGCCTGGCTGTGTTGGTGAACCAATCATTTTACTAGTAGTCAGGAGTCACCAAGTTCTCCCTGACGTTCAGGGGCGGACTGATCATTTGAGCACTCAAGCACTAGCCGAGGGCCCGGGGTCAGTAGGGGGCCCCATAAGATGCCCCTGGTACCTTTCATAGGATTTTTTGGGTGTGGTTTGAGTGTGAGCAAGGACACAGGGACCCCATGATCTCTGATTGCCGGGGGCCCCATGAGTTGTCAGTCCGCCCCTGCTGACATTCTAATCAATATGTTTGTTCCAGGTAAGTGATGGCACTGATGCTAGAGGCAGCCAAGCAGGTAGCATTTTTCAGATGGAGGTCAGCAATGGTGGTCTCTGTGCTTCTCTTGCCATTCCAGGTCTCAGTGAAGGATGGGAGATGTAGCCTCACATACAGGAACAAGATAACGAGAGGCATAGCTCTGTACGCAGGAACTAAACCAACAGAGATATAGCTCAATATACAGGAACTATGAGACTCATAGCAAAAAATACTTTTGAATTTACCACTTTCTATGAACCCAGGTCATCCTGCACCTGCCCCCAGCCTGTGACTGGACAGCAAAAAGAGAAGCAGCACAGTGATGAGCTTATCTTTCTCTCACTCTGCTCTCTCCTCCTATCTGTGTGCTTGTTGTCAGCACATGAACTGATTGGCTCCTTGTGCTGCTTCTTCCTCTCAAACTCCAGTCCTGCTGTACAGGGACTGCAAGAAGCTGATACCAGATCACATTCAGGTACTTACACTGCTTGTATTTAAGTAATACATTTAATCCTAGATTGTAAGCTCCCAGGATCAGGGCCCTCCTTTCCTCTTGTATTGAACTGTATCGTTGCTGTATTGTCTCCCTGTATATTGTAAAGTGCTGAGCAAACTGTTGGCGCGATATAAATCCTGTATAATAATAATAATATATAAATCCTGTATAATAATAATAATAATTGTGCATTCATGATTACTGAGCTGCATTGCTGGGTTTTTTTTTACATCTGCTTAGAGTTCAGTTTTAATTTTCAGCATTTACCTTTAGAAAATTCATAGGTGATTTTCGGGCTTCCGACACCTTCCAGAAACACTGGAGTCAGGCTGAACTGGTATTTTTCAATGGTGAAAAAATGGTCTGTAAAATGAAAGTGAGGGATGGTGTCATTCTGGGATCCTCAGAAGAAAGGCAAAATGAAACAGAGTTTGTCTTAGAGCCTTGCATTGCACTGTCTACTCCAGGGTTTTTCAGCTGGGGTGCCGCAGCATTCTGGGGTGTCGCAGAGTCCTCAGGGGTGCCGCAGCCACATCCTGGTCTGAGAGCTACTGTGTTACCTCCCATACACTGCGACTCTGCCAGAAGAGAGAGTGCACAGCCCACACGGCTCTCTCCTCTTGCCTGCAGCTATGGGTACTAACAGGGGCAGACTGACAACTCATGGGGCCCCCGGGCAATTGGGTATCATGGGGCCCCTGTGTCCTTGCCCAAACTCAAAAAAGCCTATGAAAAAGGTACCAGGGGCATCTCATGGGGCCCCCTACTGACCCCGGGCCCTCGGGCAGTGCCTGAGTTTCCAAATGGTCAGTCCGCCCCTGGGTACTATTTATGGCAAAGCAGAAAGCTTTGCGGGGCCCCCATCCGCATCCTAACAACCAATGACATCATCGCTTGTTAAGGGCATGTCGGGTGGCAATACAGCTTTGTTAGTGCCCATAGCTGCAGGCAAGAGGAGAGAGCTGTGGGGGCTGTGCACTCTCCTGGCAGAGTCGCAGTGCACGGGAGTTGTGCTAAGAGGGGGGATGGGGGGGGGGGTGGAATTTGAGGAGGTTGAGCAAAGCCCACATTTGTGCTGGTGGTGAAGATTTGGTGGGGGGGTTGCGCTAAGAGGCAGGATTTGGAAGGGGAGATATGAGGGGGGTTTGTACTAAGAGGGGGGATTTGTGGGGAAGGGATCTGAGGGGATTGGGGAGGGTTGGAGCAGGGTTTGTACTAGGAGGGGGGGGGGGGGTGGGGGGGGGTTGTGCTAAGAGGGGGGATTTGGGGGGGGGGTTGAAGAGATAGTGCTAGGATAGGGAATTGGGAATTGTGAAGTGGGGTTTGTGCTAGGAGTGGGAATTTGGGAACAGGGATGTTTGTGCAAGGATGGGGGATGGGGAGGTTGTGCTTACAGAGAGATTTTGTGGGGGATTTGTGTTAGAAGGGGGGATTTGAGGGGGTTTTGCTAGGAGAGGGGATGGGGGGGGGGTTGTGCTAAGAGGGGGGATTTGGGGGGAGGTTTAGAGGATAGTGCTAGGAGAGGGAATTGGGGGGTCTGGAGTGGGGTTTGTGCTAGGAGTGGGAATTTGGGAACAGGGGGTTTGTGCAAGGAGGGGGGATGGGGAGGTTGTGCTTACAGAGAGATTTTGTGGGGGATTTGTGTTAGAAGGGGGGATTTGAGGGGTTGCTAGGAGAGGGGATGGGGGGGGGGGTTGGAGCAGGGTTTGGGAGCTGGGGGGGAGGGTTGTACTAAGAGGGGAGACTTGGGGGGTTGAGGGGATAGTGCTAGGAGAGGGAATTGGGGGGGGGGGGGTCCGGAGTGGGGTTTGGAATTTGGGAACAGGGGGGTTTGTGCAAGAAGAGGGGATGGGGAGGTGGCCTTAGAGAGGAATTTGGGATTTGGTGGGGGATTTGTGTTAGAAGGGGGGATTTCAGGGGGGTGTGCTAGGAGAGGGGATGGGGGGTTGGAGTAGGGTTTGTACTAGGAGTGGGGATTTGGGAGCTGGGGGGGGGGGTTTGCACTCAGAGGGGGGATTTGGGGGGGGGGTGCTAGGAGAAGAATTTGTTCTAGAAAGGAGAATTTGGAGGGAGAGTTAGAACCTACGATCACTGAACATTAACAGATGCGACGTGCGTGAACATGCGAAACGTGCGGCTCAGATGCACCTTCTGGTGTAAACGAGCCCTCAGACCGGTGTGCCCTGGGATTGTGCACAGATCAAAAGTGTGCCTTGACTGAAAAAAAGGGTGAAAAACATTGGTCTACTCTATTTCCTGTACCTTTAATGTAGTATCTGCTGACATTGGGGGGAATATACTCCCAGCGCACATGGGATTCATCGCGGAGGTTCTTCCATTCCAGGACAAACTCGAGGACTTTGTACTCCACCGGAAGCAGACTCCACACTGCGACCACACTTTTGTTCAGTGGGTGCACCTCCAGAGATTCCACTGCCTGCACTTAAAAGGCAAAACACACAATTTATTGAAAGTTGGCTGATCTGTAACCTAATTAAAGTGTATTTTTAGCTCCAATTTTTTTTTAATGAATTTTGGACAGTGAAAGCAATGGTTAAAATACCTGTCAGGGTTTATTTATTTATTTTTATATTTTTTGGTTCTTGTCTTAATGTCAGGGTTGGTTGAGTCACTGCTGGAGGCTCAGGTACAGGGGCACCTTCACAGATGGTCACCCCTTTTAGGCATTTTGTGCTATGCTATGCAAACCAACCAGGTCCCACTCTATGGGGTCTATGTGTAAAATATTTATTGTGTCAATGTGACAAACATTCGCACATTTAGAATGAAAATCTCTGTATTTTCTGCAATATACGTTCTTGCTACAGTATATCTTCAGGGCCACCTAGTGGCCATAATGTGTTTTTTTTCTATAAATACCTCAATCAGGAAAAAAACACATTGTGACCACCAGGTGGCAATGACATACATTCTAAATGTGCAGATGTTTGTGGCATCCACCCAACAAATGTTTTATATATAAACCCCATATCTATCCGTCTATGGAGGGGCCCATGTTTTTGATATTTACCCCCCTCCCACCTTATCAAATGTATCAAACACAATTTTTATATAGTTTTGAATAGAAAATGGACTGGTTAGAATCCGTGTCTGGAGGTCTTCTGGGGAGATTTTCCTTGTATTCTGTACAGAAAACTCAACAGGAATTGAGAAGCAATCTCTCCAAAGCGAGGGGAAATTTCTTTTTAGACAGTTGTTACCGTAACAGGTGTCCCCAGTGAAAAAAATTTCCTTTACTTCCTGTGTATACCTGTAAAATTTTGTACTTCTTATCATCTACTGTCCCAATGACAGCAGTCACCAGGACGAACAGAGAGAGTGATCCCCCCCCCCCCCCCCAGGTGGGACATAGACAGAAACAAAGGAGCTAAACCCTTCCCTACCCCACCCAAATTAAAAAAATGTTCTTGCTTTAAACATATTCAAAGGTGAAGGGCTGGACTGGTAACCTTTGGCCCGAGGGGACAACTATTTAACCCTTTCATGGTAGGGATAGGCTAAGTAAAGTGTTCCATGAAAAGGGTGGCATTGTGCCCAAGTGATTGGTGGGCATGGTAAAGGTGGGTGTGACTAAAGGACATGGTTTATTGTGATACACTATCAGGATATGGATCACCTGCTGTTGGCACTGTGCTTCCCAGAGCAGAAAAAGTTGTAGTGCTGTTGTCCACCAGTGGGTGTCTCCCAGAAGTCAGCAGATCCCAGTAATCAGTTTCTACCTGATGCTGGTTGCTGGGAGGGTACTGTATTTAGGTCCTTCTAGTGCCTCTCACGCTAGTGTTTTGCTTTGCAGCCAGATATTGCTTGCCATTCCCGAGTCTAGGTCCCGATCTTGCGTCTGCCTCCATCCTGTACCCTGCTACCTCTTTACTGCTCCCCTTGTAGCTGATCCCAGTCCTGGTTCCCCCTTCCAATCTGTTCCTGCATCTCCAGCTTACCCTTATTATTCGTGTTGCTTATTTTTGTACATATTGTACTTAATTAGGTTGCTAGTTAGGCATTTTGGTTATTGGGTTATGGTTCAATTATATCTTTATGCTCGCTGTGTTTTATGTTTGCTGGTGCTGGGATGTCTTTTGTTTTACTATTAATAAAATGACTTTACTGTATATAGCAGCGTTCACTAAATGGCGGACCACGGTCCGAGAACGGCCCCAGCAGAGCTCCCTTCCGGACCACCAGCCCGCAATGACAGATCCACCGCTGAGCAGGGCGGTCGTCACGGAAACATGACATCACAGTGTGTGCCCCGCCCCTCGCAGCAGGGGCGTATATAAGGAGGAAGTCAGGGGGGTCTGAATTCCCCCCCCCCCCAGTGGAGAGTTGCCAACCATCCCTGCAGCCCTCGAAATTTACACTAGCCCCCGAGTAGAAATAAGGTAGGGGGAGCGAGCAGTGCCGGGACTAAGGGTGTGTGGGAGGGGAGGGTGGCGGTGGAGGCAGGGACAATCAGCAATCTCCTGTGTGGCTTTCAATGAAGCAGCTGGAAGTCGCGGGAGGGAGAGGAGGAACACAGCAGCCGACAGCTCTGATGCATCTGAATGAGTCACATGAATCCAACCTACCATCCACCCACCCACCCCTCCCTTCCTTCCACCCACCCACCCCTCCCTTCTTTCCTTTCACCCCTTCCTTTCACCCACCCATCCCTTCCTCCCTTCCTTACTTCCCTTTCGCTGCCAAGTCCATACATAGTACGGACCTGACAGCGGGGGGTTTTACACACATGTACCCTGGGCTCCGCTTGCTTATCTGCAGGCCCAGGACCGACATAGAGGGTGCCGCTGGGTAGAAGGAAGGGAGCAGAGTGGACACACATCCTCTCTCCTTCCCTCTTTGTTGCTGACCCAGAAAGCGACATGTTTGATGTCACTTCCAAGTCCGCCTCTTAGTGTCCCCGGTCAGCATACCTGGGAGCGAATGTAATCCAATGCGATGTGCATAGCATTACCTTCAATGAAGCATAGGGGAGGCATCCAGGGTGAGAACCCGTCACCTAAAATTTATCACATAGGGGACTTTTTGTTCCCTATGTGATTAAAAAAAAAAATTTAAAGTTGTAAAAAACTAAATTTACATCCAAGCACATAAAATCCCCCCCCCCCAAAAAAAAAATGTTTGAGGCCCCCATCCCACTTCCACGTATATGCACCTATGAACGTAAAAACACGCATCGGGGGCACCTACACATAAAATGCCAATTGCGATACACATGTTACATATCGCCATGCATGCCGGAGTGAGAGCAATATTTCTAGCACAAGACCTCTTCTGTAACACTAAACTGATGACCTATAGGGGCTTTTAAAGTGTCGCCTATAGAAAATGTAGGGTACTAAAGTTTGACATGTTGGGTATCTATTTACTTGTTGCAACTTTGTCTTTTATATTCTACCAAAAAATTCAGTACTTTATTGCGTTTGTGTTCCCTAAAATTAAATTTAGTGTATTTTTTACTGAAATCTTAGGTTTTCTAGACCTGTGCGGTAATAGAGTGTTACATAAAAAATTGGTACTGCAACTATTTCATTCTCTAGTGTGTCTGTTTTCAGAAAATATATAATGTTTTGGGGGGGGTTATATAATCTTAAGGCCTAAAATAATTTTTTAATAATTTTTTAAGCATGTGTGCAAATAAAAATGTAAAAAAGGCTCTGGCAGCGAAAGGGTTAAAACACTAAGACTCATTAATAATACTTATTATATTTTATAATATCTTTTATGGTTTACCTGTGCTCATCCTTTGTGATAGCAATAAATTCCGGTTCATACTGGAATGACCAAGAGCATTGTGTGCTCGGACGGTGACGGTAACAACACTATTCTGAAGAGCAAATGTGTAGTTTGTGGAGTTTCCAATATATATTGATGAGATAACTACATCTGACTTTTCGTATAACACTTCATATTCCACAGGACTGCACAAGAAAGGATCCTTCACTGGCTGCAATACATATCAACAATGATTAACAAAACTTAAAGTCTAGTTCCCATCATATTTAATAAAGTCTGGGAGTAAAAACACATGGCCTACTTGAGTCATGATACAAAACTCGTATTGAAGCAACATGGTTGGGTACTATCTATAATATGTTTTTTATTTGTATTAACACTTCACTTTTTGAGACAAGCTTTTAGGGCCCTACCCCTTTCTTCTAGGTTCAAGCAGGACCGATATACTGAGGTTTAGCAAAATGCTGAGACAGAAACATTTTGGAAACTGGGGAAGAGTAAAAAAAACAACAACAAAAAACAACACGGGGTAATAAAAGTAAGCCTGATGAAGAGTAAAGAAGTGGGTTATGGAATGGGGACATAAGGAATTAGCTTAAAATATGTGTTCAAGGATTTTTTTAATCAGTCTGTAAATTGTAAGTCAACGGTTAACAGTTTCTTTTGGTCTTTTTTTAGTCTATGTTCAGCTCTTTTCTTTTTGCTTTTTCTCTACTCACTAAGCAAAACTTTAAAAGATCAATTTATGCCGTATTTTCAACCACATTAAACCAGCTTTTAATCACAAAAACCAAATGGATCAATGGAACTTATGATATTTTTTTTATCCAAACCATGACATTATTAAAACTGTTGATGGAAGGTTCTCTTGGTCCCTTTAACCATTTTGTGATCCAAACCATGACATTATTAAAACTGTTGATGGAAGGTTCTCTTGGTCCGTTTAACCATTTTATGATCAAAAAACTAGAAAAAGTGGTGGAATTTGACAAACATTGCCAGCACTACTTTTCAACATAAAGGCATAAAAAAAGGCCTTGTTTACGCACCCATGGCCGTTCCGTTAATATCAAAAACAAATTTTAGAACAAGAGTCATTGTTTGGTCCCCTAAACAAACTGCCATACAAAACCGATGTCGTCTGGGAACAGTTAGAGAAAAAAAACTTAATCTGTAAGTAAAGGCAATGCATTCTATACATAAATGAAGAGAATTTGGGATCTGGACACCACATAGAGCAACAATTCTTACCTGTAATTCATGATATCAAAATTATATTTTATATGAAAAATTTCATAGTGTTTAAATGCAAAAAAAAGTTCATAGATTGCCTATGGTAGCCTTTCTCAACTTCTTCAACGCAGAGGAACCCTTGAAATAATATTTTAGTCTCAGGGAACCCCTGCTAGATATTACTATATCTGCAATTCATGATACATTAGTGTGATGGTCAGTGGGAAAAATGCTCATTACACCTGTGGTCATTGGGAAGAATTACCGCCTTATAGATAGCTAAAAAGATCAATGGTGTCAGTGGGAACTTATCCGAGAGGCAGAAATTGCTCATTGCTCAAGGAACCCCTAGCAACCTCTGGAGGAACCCTGGTTGAGAAACCTTGACCTATAAGAAAGCTGCCATTTTTGGGGATTTAGTAATAGTCTCAGAAAAACGACCTTCCCAATTAATTAGGAACTTGTGGCATTACTGAGATAAACCATGGATGCAGCCATCTAATTGGCTGGACCTAGATCATTGAAAATGAAACCTATTTATAAGGAACTTGAGACATCACAAGGGCCATTCCCATCGTGCAGTCTAAAGAAACCGCAGGCAAGCTTCTTCCAGCCCTGGCAAGTACACCTCAATCTTTAACTATTTTTAAAAGGAGGATTGTATGTATTGAATTTACACTTAAGAGAAGCATTATAGTCATTACATATTCCAACTAGAAACCTTCTAACGTCAATAACGGCAAATTTTTGTTTCTACGTTTCATACACAGCACCCTTGTGTGTTTACCTGCCATTTTAATGTAATATTGTCTCCTTTCTGTAGATGATTACTTTGCACAATTCTCCAAAATTCTGGCCCCTTTACAGGTGCTGAAACATACATAAATGTATTTATTATTTATTATATATCATTATTTAAAATTCCACCTTTTCAACCTTCCTTAGTAAATAAAGTAATCATACTACCTCTGATGTCCTTGATGATTGGACTAATAGGATCACTCCAGTCGCTCCAGTACCCTGATTCATTCAAAGCTCTGCAGCGGACTTGAACGACATATGATTTACAGGCATCCACTTCCTCTATGGTGATCGAAGTATTAATATATATATCTAGAACCTGGAAAAAGTATTGGATTGTTTTATATTGTTTGTGTATCACTGATAGCCAACTGTGAAAAAAAATATTCAATGTGTTCATAAGAAGGTATCGTCATCAGACATTGGCTTATTAGTTTTTTTGGTGGACCTGTTTATCTGTCTAAATAAAATCACTATTTCATCTCCTTGTGGGTCGTAACTAGTCAAGCTGGGGTCTAACCTGGATAGTGCCCAGGTGACTGACATCCCATTGGATGATGTTGTAGCAAACTTGCTCATCAGAGATGGACGCGGAGTTCCCCTTTTCCTTTTTCTTTTCTTTTTATTTGAGGTATTCCTCGATCTTTCACTCCATACCCCCTCCCTTCCTGAGTGATAGATGGTGGGGGGGGTCAACCACAGGTTAAGACATCCTTAGTTTGGTGCCGAGCAGTCTGCGAAAGTGTAACCTTTCTCACCCATCATAAAACAGATAAGGCAGCTTCTCCCTGGACTTGAAAGAAGTTGGAACCTCATAAAACTGACCAGCAGGTGACAGGAGTTAATTGAACATCCCTCAGGTCAGCTGTCACCCCCCCCCCCTGCCCCCCCCTCCCCCGCAACGGGATTTTAAAAAGGACAAGCTGCAAGCCTGGAGGTAAGCTAAGAAGAAAAGCACATCTCCTGAGTTTAACATCGTAACAGAGGAGATCAAAGATCCTTCCTGCTCTGCACTTGGATCAGCTTACAAACCAAGGCATATTGGCAAGTAACTTAACCCTTTAACTTTCTTCCTATCTCTTTGCTGTACCTTTATATGCATATATATATATATATATATAGTTACATTTTCTTTGTAAATATTTTATTGCACCTGTTTGACTCTTTTAGTAATAAATCTTTCTTTCTGAAAGTGTTAAACTGTTTCTAAGCGCTTACTTGCAATTCACAAATTCCTGCCTTTGAAGAGACGCTACTGTGTTTGTTTAATCCTCTGCCCAATCGGCCTGCGGTGACCGTATTGGACAGGCGACTTTTCAATCATTATAGTGTATATTTGATAATGGGATTTTCCCAGTCTCCGACAAAAGTGGTAGTGGCAGTAGAGGGTTAGTTGCGTAATTAACTTGACCCAGTAACAAGGGCATTCAGGCTGCAGGCACTGATTGTAGCCCAATAGCTGGACAATCGCTGTGCAGGGTGCAGCTGGGTAGGGCCTTGTTACGCGCATCACACCGCGGTTTTAGATCGGCCGGTCCTTCGGTCACGAGTTGGTGAGAAGGCCTGGGGTCTGACGCCGCGGGTGTGATGTATTACTGTTAGTCGCGGTCGTGCGATTGTCGCATGTTGGTGCCGGCGACCGTGCAATCGTGACAGATGTCTGCAAGGTTCTTGGGACAATGCCACTTGGCAAAGTCAACAGCATGACACCAATGAGCTGTCTGTAATGGTGGCATTCTGACTACCACTGTAAGATAGACAGTCTTCACACTGACCACCAAGCCTTTTCTTTTTGTGATCAGGAAAGGAATACTTATAAAAGATGTGGCGAGCGCTTCTTGTATAACAATAAAGAATATATAAGCAGCTAAAGCACTGAAAGGAGATCACAACAGCCTCAGGTGAAGATAAATAAATAAAGTGCAGCGCTAAAAATAAACAGAAAATTCGATCTAGAAAGTTCTGGTCTAGAAAATTCGATCTAAAAAGTTCGTTCTGAAAATATCAAAAGTTCATAGAATCAGCGATAAAGTAGATATGACACAGCTTATGAGAAATCCGGAACAAATGGCAGAAGTGCGCACTCACCGACCGCGCATAGGAAATGCGCATATGTTTAATCAATTCTGCAGAGTATCGATCTCCCTCAGGAAGGGGTGTTATCATGCGATGGTCAGCTGGGCTCACAGAACCTCCCAAGGATCGGGATAGATCGGCCGGATACAGACTCCAGGTGAAGGCTTCCCTCCTCTGGATGAAGTGGAAAACGGTGTCTGCTGACCCCTCAATAAGGGGCAAAGAGTGGGAGAGTACCCATAGTGTAGTATTTCAAAAGATAATTTTATTGGTAATAAACAGTGCAGGGTATATCAGTAGTGATGCTAGGCAGATGGCCAGACATATAAAGTGAATCACATAAAATTAGATTAAAAAGCAAAAACCACTGACCCTGAATGAAGAAGCCGCCAGACCTCCTCGTGGTCTGGGCGGCAATAAGGCGTCACAGGCTGTCAGTTCCTCCTGAGGCCTTTCGTGCTAAGGCACATCATCAGAGGGGATACTGACAGCTCTGTGACAGACGCCGAATCTTCAAATAGCAAAAAACGGGAGTCGCGCATGCGCACTGACTCGCCGCCATTTTCGGAGAGACCGTGCAACTGCGCATGCGCGCGCGGCTAAGCGCCATTTTGCCGTGGATATCTGGAACTGTCAGCTGTAATGCATTACATACCGCTGACAGAGCACATAGAACAGTGCATTTGAGCCAGAACTGATGGCTCACGATCCCAGGGGAGATAATCAATATGGGAATCCTGGTTTATATCCAGTCAGGACAGCTACAAACCACTTCCTTAAATAATGTAGCACCAAGCTTGGTGACAGAAAAGGGGAATAAACTAATATACCCACGGTGTAAAGGGTGCTCCAGGTCCTCAAATCTTATTAATTAAAATCTTATAAAAAATAAACGTCACAGAAAGTACAATAATACTAACAGTGAAATTAAAATGATACTTTTAAAAGAGCAAAGGTACAAAGCTATAATGTGCAATAATCATCCTAATCAAAAACAATGCCAGTAAACCGGCATTTAGAGACTAAAAAGATAGCTGGGACATGATAGTACCCAGCGATCCAAGTATAAAATGGAACGCTAAATGCTACTAATTAGTGGTATATTCCCGGGGATATGATGGTGAGTTGCAAGTCCCCTTGATAAGTGATTAATCACCATTTGGTGAGGTATCGGAGAAAACATTAGTTTGTCCATGGCACGAAGGTGCTCAAGATTCAACAATCAGTGATATGCATAAAAATACGCATTTAAATGAATAAAAAAATGAATAAAAAGGAAGGAAATATATTCCAATGTAAAAACACCCTTATTAATACGCTAAAATCAGCTCATGAATTAATGAATAGGATAGCATAAAATAGTGAATAGAATAGCATAGAATGAAATAGGATAGCCACAAAAATGTAAACAAAGGTCAATATTTGTCAATCCTGAGTAAAAAGTCACAAAGTGCGTCTAGAGAAAAATGGGTATACCGGATGTTAATTGTTTGCTATAAAGCAGTTAATATCAATCTCAATATTATGTCCCCTAGGGTATAGGGTATCTAATTCGTAGACAGTTGACAGTTCCAGATATCCACGGCAAAATGGCGCTTAGCCGCGCGCGCATGCGCAGTTGCACGGTCTCTCCGAAAATGGCGGCGAGTCAGTGCGCATGCGCGACTCCCGTTTTTTGCTATTTGAAGATTCGGCGTCTGTCACAGAGCTGTCAGTATCCCCTCTGATGATGTGCCTTAGCACGAAAGGCCTCAGGAGGAACTGACAGCCTGTGACGCCTTATTGCCGCCCAGACCACGAGGAGGTCTGGCGGCTTCTTCATTCAGGGTCAGTGGTTTTTGCTTTTTAATCTAATTTTATGTGATTCACTTTATATGTCTGGCCATCTGCCTAGCATCACTACTGATATACCCTGCACTGTTTATTACCAATAAAATTATCTTTTGAAATACTACACTATGGGTACTCTCCCACTCTTTGCCCCTTATTGAGGGGTCAGCAGACACCGTTTTCCACTTCATCCAGAGGAGGGAAGCCTTCACCTGGAGTCTGTATCCGGCCGATCTATCCCGATCCTTGGGAGGTTCTGTGAGCCCAGCTGACCATCGCATGATAACACCCCTTCCTGAGGGAGATCGATACTCTGCAGAATTGATTAAACATATGCGCATTTCCTATGCGCGGTCGGTGAGTGCGCACTTCTGCCATTTGTTCCGGATTTCTCATAAGCTGTGTCATATCTACTTTATCGCTGATTCTATGAACTTTTGATATTTTCAGAACGAACTTTTTAGATCGAATTTTCTAGACCAGAACTTTCTAGATCGAATTTTCTGTTTATTTTTAGCGCTGCACTTTATTTATTTAGGAAAGGAATACTGTTGTTTGATATAAAGTTGAAAACTTTGGGGATGAGGAAGCTGAGCCTGAGAATGCCCCTACCTTGATGGTCAGTGGGAAGACTGTCTCTCTTACAGTGGTAGTCAGAATGCCACCATTACAGACAGCTCATTGGTATCATGCTGTTGGCTTTGCCGAGTGGCATTGTCCCAAGAACCTTGCAGACACCATCCAAGTCAATCACCCATGACTCAAGGAACCCCTAGCAACCTCTAGAGGAAACCTGGAGTTCCACGGAACCCTTGTTGAGAATTGCTGTTCTAAACTGTTAGGAAAAACACAATGAGGGGTTTATGCAGATTGATGCAGAATAAACCAAGAGCCAGTCCAGTTTAAATCCAAAAACTGATTTGTAATCATTTGAAAGAAACTCTGTAACTGATTGTGTGGAAATTCAAGAAAACAATTCTATGTATTTCTGAAGAATGCATAACTTTTTTTGAAAATATTTTTATTCTACCTACAGTACCTCTGGTCCTGGAAAGGGGAATGGAATCTGACAAGCCTACCTCTAAAAAGTTCTCAGCTAATCGATTCAGGTCAATCAATATACGTGGCGTAGCAATATGATGGTGAGTCACGCAGACATTCACACTCGAGCATGTTCTGATATGTTCTAGCCTGCACTCTCCTGGGTTGCAGACCAGTGGACTCAGTCTTTACAGAGTAGTAGAAGAAATAAAATGTGTATGTGTTGCTCTGTTGGCGGAACATGAGTGACAGGAAACTGGAGCAACGAATTAACAAATTTTGTGTGAAAATTGGCAAAAGTGAGAGTGAAACTTTAGCTCTACTACAACAGGCTTGTGATGAAGAAATAATGAAGAAATCAAGTGTTTTTGAATGGCATGGGCGATTTAAGGAGGGCGGGGAGATATCTACAATGACGCAAGAAGTGGGCAGCCAAAAACTCAACGGACGTATGCAAATGTGGAAGATAAAAAAGTTACGGGAATCTGTTCAAAGGAAACAACTGGAACTCTGGCCTGACAAGTTGACTTTCCACCACGACAATGCTCCTGCACATGATGCATTAAGTGTTCACGAGTTCCTGGCCTAGAAATCCATTCCAAAACTTGACCAACCACCTTATTTCCCTGACTTAACACCCTGCAACTTTTAGCTGTTTCCAAAATTTTAAAAATACCAGAACAGGACACAGATTTGATGACATTCCAGACATCCAGTGTGTCGCGACAAAGATCATGTGCAGCTGCTGTGTTCCAGAAAGCAAGTTCCAGTAATGTTTCCAGTAGTTGCACAATTGTCCACAAAAGTGTGTCGCTTCATAAGGGGACTACTTTGAAGAAGACAACAGCTGCAAATATAAATATATATATATATATATATTTATATATATGTTTGTTTTTTTTTAAAATATCCGTTCTGGGAATTAAATCGTCACACCTCATATATATGGATGCTGATTTATCTAGTCAGGGGAGAATCAAACAATTTATAAATCACCACTGCCAGGATTTTAGAATTGTATGAGCCTCCAAAAGCCTGGAAAATCTCCTAAATTTTCAGACAAATAAAACTTTTTTGAAAGGAAGATTCTTTTTGTTTGAGCATTGCTGCTTCTGACCATTAATGGGGTTAATCTGCAAAACACAGTACGATCTGACAACAAATCTGCTTCAACTATTACACATCTCAGCTATTTCTTCTTAATTTCCCCCAATGGTGTCCCCCAAACCATACTTCCTATAAGAAGAAAACCAGTACCTTCCATCCGCTTTCTTGCCTCTGCATGCGGTAGCGAACCTGGAAGTGGAAGTCAAAGACAGCAAATGTCGGCTGTGTCCACATCACCAGTAAATATCCTGTGCCCATTGTCATCTCAGCCTGGATGTTGGATGGAGCATATGGCTTCACTAAAAATAAATAAATAAATAAATAATTTATCTTCTTAACCTCCTCGGCGGTATGATTCTTTCTGATTTTTTGTGCTGAAAGCGGTACCATTTTTTTGCATAGAAATATGTCGTTTTTTATTGTAGGCTGTAATTTTTAGGAATAACTCACTGAAATCTGTACGAACAAGAGTCTAGTAAACATTCCGGATATGATAAAACTTGAAACATAAATTATAATTTAATAAATAATCATAAAAAATAATAATATAATAATAATAATAATAATAAATTGAATTCAATAATATAATCAAACAACCAAAAACACTGAAATTTGAAATACAGAGGCAAAATTCGCCTGAACATCGCTGAGCAAAGTCGCAAAATCGTTTTCAGTGTCTAATGATGAATTTCCCCCACGAATCATTATCACTCAATTCTGCAAGTGGTTCTGATTTACTATCACTGTTCTAAAACCGCTTTTGACATAAAGGGATGCTTTTTGGACGCCATGGACTTTTCTCAGTTTCCAGGCAGAAAGAACAGTCAAAATGCAGGCAGGGCGCAGGACAAAGCACTCGGGACAAAATGTATGTGAAATGCATTGAAACAACAATGACAGCAAAAATGACATTTTTCGACAATTTAAAATTTCGCGCCGGTTCCGGCACCCATACGTCCCGACGTCACAGGGACCGGAACACGGAAGCCGGATGCCGGCATCGGCCGGAGGAGATGGCCGGGGACGCTGCAGGGGACACATCGTGGAAGCGAAGGACAAGGTAAGTGCTGCAGGGACCCCCGGAGAATGCCGCATGGTAAGCCCGAGTGTAGCTCGGGGTTACCGATCTTGGTACTGAAATTTTACCCCGAGCTACACTCGGGAATACCGCTAAGGAGGTTAAACAGTTTTAACAGATTTTTTTCAAATGTAGTCAAAGTATATGTATAGGCGTGTATAGGGTTAAACTTCCTTTCTGGTTTTTATTGATATCTCTGTCCCTACTGGGTAGATTTGCCGTTTCTACTTGCCCTGGTGGTGACCATTGTCAGAGAGATATAAAGTGGTGGGAAATCCAAAAAGAGGTGTCACGAGAACAAGAGGGTTGAATCTTTCAATCCTGGAGACAACTGTCTTATGCAGGCCATAGATGGGGAGAAAAAACGGCAGATTTTTCTTTTAAAAAACGAAAATTCGGTCGTTCAAGCGGCCGACGTTACCATCAATGGTAAAAAAAATTTTCATCCCTTCTACAGCTGGCAAAAAGTGTCCCTGCAGAGAGCTCCGCTATTTCTGACAGTTCTCTGACAGTTCCTTCACATTTACAGCGGTTGAAACATTGTATCTATTTGTTTCCATTTAGGATACAGATGTTTTTATTCGGAAACAAATAGATACAATGTTTCAACCGCTGTAAATGTCAAAGAACTGTCAGAGAACTGTCAGAAATAGCGGAGCTCTCTGCAGAGATACTTTTTGCTGGACTGGAATTCTTATTTTCATCCTACTTCTTCTTCTTCTTCTTCTTCATCCTCATCCTCTTCTTCATCATCATCCGCATCCTCTTCTTCTTCATCCTCATCCTCTTCTTCTTCTTCATCCTCTTCTTCTTCTTCTTCATCCTCATCCTCTTCTTCTTCTTCATCCTCATCCTCTTCTTCTTCTTCTTCTTCATCTTCTTCATCCTCATCCTCTTCTTCTTCTTCATCTTCTTCTTCTTCATCCTCATCCTCTTCTTCTTCTTCTTCTTCATCTTCTTCTTCATCTTCTTCTTCTTCCTCATCCTCTTCTTCATCCTCATCCTCATCTTCTTCTTCTTCCTCATCCTCTTCTTCTTCTTCTTCTTCTTCTTCATCCTCATCCTCTTCTTCTTCTTCATCATCCTCATCCTCTTCTTCATCCTCATCCTCTTCTTCCTCATCCTCTTCTTCTTCCTCCTCATCCTCTTCTTCTTCTTCCTCTTCTTCATCCTCTTTTTCATCCTCTTCTTCATCCTCTTCCTCTTCTTCTTTTTCTTCTTTTTGTCTTCCTCTTGCAGGTCACTGCTCATGCGCAGATTTTTTATCGGTAAAAAATCAGCCGATTGGCCCATTAATGCCGCGAAAATCGGCCGATCGGCCGATTTTTTTCCAACTTTACCAAAAAAAAAAAAACGGCCAAAATCCCGAAAAACGGCCGACCAAATCGCCCACTAACGATCCGAAAATCGGCCGATTTTATTTTCGGCCGACAAATCGGCCAATTTTCGACCCATCTATGGCCTGCATTAGAGGGTGTTCCTGCTTCTTTTGTGGCGATAGCAGCTGTAGCGTATCTCAAAGCCATAAACAGTAATGTTCAATGTCATTTAGGTTTTAAAGTGGGTAAATCTAAACCAGCCCCAAGATCAGCCCACACAGTGCCACGTTTAGAGATATGTGCAGCCGTTTTGTCAGTTGAGTTAGCAGAACTGGTTTTTGCAGAAATGGACTTTAACCCGATGCAGTTACATACTACACTGACAGCAAAATTGTCTTAGGTTATGCAGCACCCTCCTAGGAAAGCTAGGGGGAGCTAGTTAATATTTTTTTTTTCAGCCAGAGACTGAAACCAGCCTGGTACAATAGTCAGAGGGGTCACATTTGGGTCAGGGCTGAGAGGCTCTGCAGATCAGCTCACTGATATCTCTCCCTGATCTAGAGACTTGGAGAAGTCTCTAGAACTCAGTGGGTGAGGATGAGGAAGAGCTGGTCTGCACACTTAAGGGATTCTGACCAATGCCCAAGCAGGAGGCTTAACATGGGGTCAGGACAGCAAATTTAGGTCAGGGCTGAGAGGCTCTGCACATCAGCTCACTGATATCTCTCCCTGATATAGAGACTTGGAGAAGTCTCTAGAACTCAGAGGGTGGGGATGAGGAGGAGCTGGTCTGCACTCTTAAGGGACTATGACCAATCCCCAAGCAGGAGACTTAACGTGAGGTCACAACAGCCCTTAAGAGTGACTAAGTCTGCACAGTAGCAGGAGAGTTCGGGTGGAAGATGTGAGAGCAGGAGCCTCGGAGGAGGCCCAGAGAAGGGGCCTGTCTCTAGGAGAGTTGCTGACAGGAGGAAAGCTGAACCTCTCTGGCCCCCTGAGAGAGGACCATCTGTGGAGCTGAGGAAGGAGCTAGCCCAGCAGAAGGCCTGAAAGCAGCTACTGACCTGCAGCATACAGAGGAGGGGAAGTGAGTAATTCTACACCCTCTGGACAGGAATAGGGGAGAGGGCATTTGGGTGGGAAACCTGAATAGCCCCAACTGGACTGTGTTTTTTTAAGAGTCAGATTCTAGATCCCCTTGTCCAGGGATTTCTACTCCAGGAGAGGCTGGATAAATCTCTAATGAAGAGAAGAGAACCCCCCCTGAGCACTTATAAATAGCTTCAGGAAGTTTCCTCAGTTAAACAGTTCCTTAGGCATCCCATGTATCCCTCATTCCCATCCAAGTTAAAATCCCTTAATGAAATTAAAAAAACAAGTTCAAGGACTGTTGACTGTCTCTGGAGTGCAAGGCTGGAAGGAAATGCATGCTGTCTGGCTGTGCAGGACTATAGGGCGACCCAAATCTTCAGCAACTCTGAAGTCCTAGTGCTACATTTATATTTACAAAAGCTACAGAAGATTTCATGTGTATGTCTCAAACAGGATAATCCACATTAGAAAATCCACTGAACGAGATCAGTGGCATTATTGTGGCAGCACCCAAATATGGCAATTTCCCCTTTAAACTTTAACACTTCTAGCAACCTCTGTTTGCAAAAGCAAGGTTTTCAGCTAACTCTCCCCCTCCCTTATTTCCTGTGAATAATATTTACCAGCTTTTAGCTAATACCTTTATCTGCAGCTGCTATTTCAAGGTTATATTCTGCAGAGTTTAAAAAGCCCTTTGAAAGTATAGAAAGTGAAAGAAGGAATGTATGCACTGTGATGTAATAATTGGTAAATACGCTTGTAAGAAGTTTTCTATAACTCACTTAGCAGATGAGAGCATGAGCCGTCTGTTAGGTCAAACATTGCTGTTTTTAATAAATCACTTGTTTTCCTCAGAAGTCCATGTCCGGAGTTTTCTGGTTTTCCAAATTGCTACTACATTATGCTACCACTAATCAGAACCCAGTAGATTATGGCACCAGACTAAAACAAACCAACTGGTTCTCAGGCCCAGATTTTTTTACAGCATGCAGATACAAGTGAGTCACCAAGTTATTTGACCTTACTGAACCAAATTCTAACAGCGAGATCAGACCTGAAGTGACAGCCTAGGCAACCACAATGCATGAACGCAGGTTAGGCTCACATAGATTTCTCAGATTCTCAAGTTGGAAGTCTTTTGTGAGAGGTATAGCCACACTTATTCACATCAATAATTATCTTTCCAGCAGCACTGCTAGAGTATACCTCCAACTGGTCTCAAATTTAGTAGCCATTTTCCAGAATAAAGAGCTACCTAGTTAAATGTTACAGTAATTCAACGATACATGTAGTGGTTTATATTTTTACCAGACGGTAAGTGTTCTGTATTCACATCATTGTGTTGAGTATGGAGCCATCTATTGGGCATTCACTGCAATTGCACTCTTTTGTACCTTTGTCAATAAAGAACCGAGTGTCTTATGCTTGTTAAAAATAAAGATTTCCCATCTACCACTTCAGTTGCAGTTTAGCTTCCAGTAGAAAACCCAAGTGAAGGCCTCCTTACTCCATTTGATACACATATGCCTGTAAGTTCTTTCATTGTTTTTGTCAAAGTCATATATAAAATTGTGCTAAAATGTTTGCATACCCTGGTAGAAATTGTGAAATTTTGGCATTGACATTGAAAATATGACCAATCATGCCAAGAACTGTCTTTTATTTAAGGATAGTGGCCATATGAAGCCATTTAGTATCACATAGTTGTTTGGCTCCTTTATAAATCATAACAGCAATCACCCAAATGGCTCTGATCAAAGGTTTCCTTCCCCTGGAATGTTTGGCCTTGGTACAGACACACAAGATGACATACACTTGAGTTAAAATGGCAGTTAAAGGTTAGTTTCCCATATCTTTGGCTTTCAAAATTGCAAATAGTGTCAGTGTATAAATAGTTAATGAGATTGATAGCTTTCACGTGGATGCACTGAGCAGGCTAGATACTGAGCCATGGGGAGAACTGTCAAAAGACCTGCGTAACAAGGTAATTGAACTTTATAAAGATGGAAAAGGATATAAAAAGATGTGCAAAGCCTTTAATATGCCAGTCTTACCAGTCAGTACTGTTAAATCACTTATTAATAAGTGGAAAATTCAGGGATCTGTTGAAACCAAACCAAGTACAGGTAGACAAAAAGATTTCAGCCACAACTAGCAGAAGAATTGCTCGGGAAGAAAAAACTCACAGGTAACCTCAAGAGAAATACAGGCTGCTCTGGAAAAATACAGTGTGGTTGTTACGAAGTGTCAACAATGGGGCAGTATTATTCCCACTGACACCAATGATGGGGCACTGTTCCTCCCACTGACACCAATGATGGGGCACTATTCCTCCCACTGACACCAATGATGGGGCACTATTCCTCCCACTGACACCAATGATGGGGGACTATTCCTCCCACTGACACCAATGATGGGGCACTATTCCTCCCACTGACACCAATGATGAGGTATTGTTTGCTCTCACACTAGGACATTTTCTACTCCCACTGGCCACAATCCCACCCCCCTAATGCCTGAAGGACAGTAAAGTGGCCATTTGTTTGGAAAGATTGAAGATCCCTGACCTAGATGAATGATGTGCACAGTGCTCACTGGATCTCCTGGGATATGTATGGCACAATACATATCCCAATAAAAAGATCTCCAAAGCCTTTAATATGCCAGTCTTGCCAGTCAGTACTGTTAAATCACTTATTAATAAGTGGAAAATTCGGGGATCTCTTGAAACCAAGTCAGTTACAGGTAGACAAAGAAATATTGAGCACAATCAAATGTACTTGAACAAAAATGAGCTGCATGGTTGAGTTACCAGAAAGTAGCCTTTACTGTTCCAATGCCCCCTCCCAACAGAAATCCCTCAAATCCCCCCTCCTAGCACAAATCCTCTTCCCCCTCCCAACAGAAATCCCCCCTCCAAGCACAAATCTGCTTCCCCCTCCCAATATAAATCCCCCCTCCTAGCACAAATCCTCTTCCCCCTCCCAACAGAAATCCCCCTTCCAAGCACAAATCCGCTTCCCCCTCCCAATATAAATCCCCCTTCCAAGCACAAATCTTCTTCCCCCTATCAACAAAAATCCCCCAAATCACCACTCCTAGCACCCCTCCACCCAAATTTCCCATCCTAAAACAATTCTAACTGCCTGCTGTCTCCCAAATTCCCCATCCCAACACAAATCCTCTCATCCCAACACAAATCCTCTCACCCCCAATCTCCTCATGTTGCCCCCACACCTCCCATGATACCACAGTGCCCAGGGCAGCCACCTCTTTCCTTGTCCCAGCCCTGCAGTGAGCCATTTCAGTCCAGGAGAAGAGGCTGTACAACTGTGGAAGACTGAAGGGAAGGACTGAGATCAGATTTAAGTGAACCCTTGAGGAGAGAAACACAAAATCTGCATGTCAATTATAGAACTAAATCTTCTTCCTGTGTCCAAATCAGTACATTTGCTTAGACTGAACATTTGTAACATTATGGTGGGTAAAGTGATGTGAATCACACCAGTCAGTGTGAAATCAGGAGTGACTCCATTTAAAATTGTAATCAATAACAACTGTTAGGGTCACCATACACATTACAATCTGACCGTACAATCTTTGTACAATGAACTTTAGATTTATCAAAACTCCCATATCAAGAAAGTTGACTGCCACTGCCTCAAAGGGGTTGATTTACTAAAACTGGTGCGCACAGAATCTGGTGCAGCCGTGTATGATAACCAATCAGCTTCTAACTTCAGCTTGTTCAATTAAGCTTTGACAATAAAACCTGGAAGCTGATTGGTTACTATGCAGAGTTGCACCAAATTCCGCATCAGTTTTAGGTTCTAAAAAACCTCCTGATCCACCGTGCAATACCGAGCTTCCACTTCACACCAGCAGGTGGCAACAAGCCCACAAGAATGGGATTTTATATGAGAACTTGACAGAATACTTCCAATTTTCAAAATGCTCACACAAAATTTCCCCCCAGAAAAAATGGTTATCCTCTTTATTATTTTGTTCTGTTTTGTTTTTTTAGATAAATATATTTGTATGCTCAGCTTAACACATATTCATTTATCAGGATGTTTATTTTTTTTTAAATTGCATTTCTATTTCCATTTAGCCCTGGTTCACACTGCTGCGACTTCAGGTGTGACATGCGATGTACAAACAGCATCTGAAGGCGCATCCAATGTATTTCTATGACACCATCTTAACAGGTGTGATTTCAAGTAGTGCGATTTGAAAAATAGTTCCTGCATTACTTTTTCACCACTTCAGTGCATATAGTTACATAGTTAGTCTGGCTGAAAAAAGACAAAAGTCCATCCAGTTCAACCATTAACCACATGCCGCCCAGCCACTGTAGAAATATGGCGGCAGGGCGGCACGGCTGGGCAAAAGCACGTTTTGAAAACAGGTAGGGGGCGCGCGAGGCGCGCCGCCGCCTCACCTCTCCTGCCGATCACAGCCGCGGATGTTAGTCGTCGGGTCACAGTCTCATTACTGGCTATGTCCCGGCGATCGGCGACAATCACTGACAGAGAGCACAGCTGCAGTAGCTGTGCTTTCTGTCAGTTCCCTGACAGCTCCAGGACACGCTGATCGGGACAGAAGAGTTTCTCTCTCCCGATCAGCGGTGTTCCCTGCAGTACACCCCCCGCCCCCTAGTAAAACACTCCCCTCACACAGTTAACCCTTTCCCTGAATAATAAACTTAACCCCTTCCTCCCCAGTGCCATTAGTACAGTGTCAGTGGGTTTTTTTTTTGCACTGATCACTGTATTGGTGTCACTGGGGATGTCAGTGACCCCAAGTCAGTACCCCCCCCCCAATGTCAGAATGTCCGCCGCAGTCCTGCAATCCCGCCATAAGTCCCTGATCGCCGCCATTATTAGTATAAAAAAAAAACTAAAAATCCCAGTATCTTTCCCACCATTTGTAAACGCTATAACTTTCATGTAAACCAATTAATTTACACGTATTGGTTTTTTTTTTTTAGCAAAGACATGTTGCAGAATGCATTTTGGCAGAAATTTATGACTAAATTTGATTTTTAAATTTTTTTTTAATGGACACGTTTTATAGCAAAAAGTCCAAAATATTGTTTTTTTCCTTAAAATTGTAAGCCTTTTTTTTTATAGCGCAAAAAATAAAAAACGTACAGGCGATCAAATACCACCGAAAGAAAGCTCAATTTGTGGGAAAAAATTGTAAATTTCATTTATGTATTGTATTGCATGACCGCGCAATTGTCCGTTAAACTAGCGCAGCGCTGTATAGCAAAAAAATGGCGTAAATTGCAGTATCTATACCATAGTTTGTAGACGCTATAACTTCCACACAAAGCAATCAATATACACTTATTGGGATTTTTTTACCAAAAACATGGAGCAGAATACATTTTGGCCTAAATTTATAACCAACTTTGAGTTTACTATATATTTTTTATAGCTGAAAGTAAAAAATATTGTTTTTCTTCAAAATTTTTGGCCTTTTTTTGTTTATAGCGTGAAAAATAAAAAGCGCCCAGATGATCAAATACCACCGAAAGAAAGCTCTATTTGTGTGAAAAAAGGACATAATTTCGTTTGGGCGCAGCATTGCATGACCGCGCAATTATCAGTTGAATTAGTGCAGCGCCGAGTAGCAAAAAGAGGCCTGGTCATTAAGGGGGGTAAATCCTCTGGAGGTCAAGTGGTGAAAAAAAAAAAGTTATAATCCTACACACACAGTTGATCCAGAGGAAGGCAAAAAAAAAATAGCAAAGCATGATCCAATTTGCTCCTGCAGGGATAGAAATTCCTTCCTGATCCCCCGAGAGGCAATCGGATATTCCCTGGATCAACTTTACTCTCATAAGGTAAATGGCACTGAAATCGCACCTGTGTCTATATCAGTGCTGCTTTGAAGTTGCACTTTAAATGGGACCAAATCGCACCACTTTGAAATCGCATTCAATGTGAACAAGGCCTAAAGAGAAAAAATAGACAAAAAAAAAAATCCATATCCCACCATTCCTCCTTATATGATCCCTACCATTGTTCTTCACTTGCCCATACACTATTCTCTGGTGCCATAGTATTCTTCCTCCCATCTTGGAAGTCATCCCTTTTTTGTTCTCACATATGTTTTTGTAAGTATTATTTTTGGTTGTGTGATAAAATCTTTTTGATTATTTATTTATTTTTTGGCATATTCATTTATGATTGTTCACATATTTACTAGAAAGCCTCCCGTCTCTTATGCTCCCTGAGGAAGATCTAAAATGCAGAATGATCGAAACGCGTCGGAGTATTTTCCTTCTTTTCTGTGTGGTCTCATATTTTGTATTAAGAGTTCTTTTGTAAGAACACTGTCAGAGCAATGTCCATATTTAGGAATCATGTATTTATCAAAACTCCCATATCAAGAAAGTTGACTGCCACTGCCTCAATGGGGTTGATTTACTATAACTGGTGCACACAGAATCTGGTGCAGCCGTGTGTGATAACCAATCAGCTTCTAACTTGTACAAAAATGTATATGTAATAAAGCTGACAAAAAATCTTTTTTAGTATAATGTCTCCTTGAATATATGTTTGATCTCATTGCTGCAATAAAGTCCCACTGGGGGCTCTTTGGGTATATAGTATTCTTCCACTAAAATTCATACCAAAGAGTAACACTAAAAAGTAAGAGATGCAATGCACTCATGAATTATTATTTGTTTTTTTATTAAAGCGGAACTTCAACCTTTTTGTCAAGTTCCCCCCTCTCCGTCCCTCCTCCCCTCCTCTACACAAATACAGATGTTTTGTTTCTTTTTTTCTTTACCTTTTTAATTTTTCTGCAAACAGCGTGGCCCAGCACCTCAATACACGTCATTCATCTAGAACAGTGGCCTCCAAAACTGCGGCCCAGAAGCCAGATGTGGCCCTTTGCTTGCCATTATCTGGCCCTTGGAGCACTATTTCATCTCACTTATATGAAGAACTATTCCTCCCAATACCACCAACAATTGGCCATAATTACCACCACTGACACCAAAGATACAAGGAAGTATTCTGACATCAACAATGGGGCATAATTCATGTCACTGACACCATTGATGAGACATTATTCCATTCACGATTCCATCCAGGGACACCAATGATGGGGTACTATTCCTTCCACTGACACCAACAATGGGGCATTATTATTCTCACTGACACCAATGATGGGGCACTATTCCTTCCACTGACACCAACAATGGGGCATTATTATTCCCACTGACACCAATGATGGGGCACTATTCCTTCCACTGAAACCAATGATGGGGCACTATTCCTCCCACTGACACCAATGATGGGGCACTATTCCTCCCACTGATACTAATGATGAGGAACTATTCCTCCCACTGACACCAATGAAGGGGGACTATTCCTTCCACTGAAACCAATGATGGGGCACTATTCCTCCCACTGACACCAATGATGGGGCACTATTCCTCCCACTGATACCAATGATGAGGAACTATTCCTCCCACTGTCACCAATGATGGGGCACTATTCCTCCCACTGATACCAATGATGGGGCACTATTCCTCCCACTGACACCAATGATGGGGCACTATTCCTCCCACTGACACCAATGATGGGGCACTGTTCCTCTCACTGACACCAATGATGAGGAACTATTCCTCCCACTGACACCAATGATGGGGCAATATTCCTCCCACTGATACCAATGATGAGGAACTATTCCTCCCACTGACACCAATGATGGGGCACTGTTCCTCTCACTGACACCAATGATGAGGAACTATTCCTCCCACTGTCACCAATGATGGGGCACTATTCCTCCCACTTACGCCAATGATGAGGTATTGTTTGCTTCCACACTAGGACATTTTCTACTCCCACTGGCCACACTCCAGCCCCTCTAAAGCCAGAGGGACAGTAAACTGGCAATTTATTTAGAAAGTGTGGAGATCCCTGGCCTAGATGAATGACGTGCACAATGCTTGCTGGGTCTCCTGGGATATGTATTCATTCTATATGTTGGAAGTAGGTGGGCCTAGTGGCATGTCATTGTGAGGCCCTGCCAGCTGAACTCAGAAGAACCGGTGGGTATCTCAATAACGTCACAGCAAGATAGCTTCGTGGGACCCAACGATGTCTGTTGACTGAAGGATGTCAGCTGGACAATGCTGGATCCGGTGGCTGGGTGAGTATCCGAAGCATGCTTACAACACAACAGGGTAAGAGTTGGCATTGACAAAAGTGGGGGATGGTTACGCTGAAGGTTCTCTTTAAAGAAAAAGGACATTGCACATTTTTTCTCCCAACATAAAATGGACAGATCCATTAAAAAAAAAAACAGCCGGCAATAACACCAGGGTACCCTCAAACTCATGGAACGACTCTTTACATTGCCTCTCATAATTATTCAATAGGAGTCAACACTAACCACTTACAGAGACCCTGTCACCAAATTTAAAAAAACTGTAGGCAAAACCACAGAATATAAAGTGCAATATGAAACCGCGCTACAAGGTGAAAGGAAGAGAATAAATCTGCTATCACCCCACTAGATATCAATGGCTATACAATATTACTAAAGAAGTGTCGGCAAGATGCCGCACGGCGGAGTCCCAAGTTGATAGTGAGATTTGGATCTACTATCTTTTGCAATCTGTTGCTCGTTTTGCCTTTTTGTGTCCTTGATTTCCTTTTTTGCATATTCTGTTATATTATTTGTAAATTAAATGATGATAGTGTTCCTTCATTTTTATATTTTTTAAAAGCTCTTTTCTTATCATTTATAGTTTTTTTTTAACTTTGGCCGTGATCCACATAGGTTTTATTTTTAGTCTTTTAACTTATTGCCCATGGGAATACACACTACATTGCCAAAAGTATTGGTCGGCCTGCCTTTCTATGCACATGAACTTTAATGGCCTCCCAGTCTTAGTCTGTAGGGTTCAATATTGAGTTGGCCCCGCCCTTTGCAGCTATAACAGCTTCAACTCTTCTGGGAAGGCCGTCCACAAGGTTTAAGAGGGTGTCTATGGGAAGGTTTGACTATTCAAAGTGTATTTGTCAGGTCAGGCACTGATGTCAGACTTGGCTTGGCTCGCACTCTCCACTCTAATTTATCCCAAAGGTGTTCTATGGGGTTGCAGGACAGTCAAGTTCCTCCACCCCAAACTCTCATCCATGTCTTTATGGACCTTGCTTTGTGCACTGGTGCACACTCATGTTGGAACAGGAAGAGGCCATCCCCAAACTATCCCACAATGTTGGAAGCATGAAATTGTCTAAAATATCTTGGTACACCGATGCCGTAAGAGTTTCCTGCACTGGAACTGAGGGGTCAAGCCCACCCCCTGAAAAGAGACCCCACACCATAACCCCTCCTCCACCAAACTGTACACTTGGCACAATGCAGTCAGGCAAGTACTGTTCTCCTGGCAACCACCAAACCCAGATACGTCCATCGGATTGCCAGACAGAGAAGCGCGATTGGTCACTCCAGAGAACACGTCTCCACTGCTCTAGAGTCCAGTGGCGGCGTGCTTTACACCACGGCATCCGACGCTTTGCATTGCACTTGGTGATGTAAGGCTTGGATGCAGCTGCTCGGCCATGGAAACCCATTCTATGAAGCTCTCTACGCACTGTTGTGCTAATCTGAAGGCCACACCAAGTTTGGAGGTCTTTAGGTATTGACAGTTGGTGACTTCTGCGCACTGTGCGCTTCAGCATGCGCTGACCCTGCCCTGTCATGTGACGTGGCCTACCACTTGGTGGCTGAGTGGCTGTTGTTCCCAGTTGCTTCCACTTTGTTATAATCCCACTAACAGTTGAGCGTGGAATTTTTAGTAGCCAGGAAATGTCACAGATGGACTTATTGCACAGGTGGCCACCTATCACGGGACCACGCTTGGAGTCACTGAGCTCCTGAGAGTGACCCATTCTTTCACAAATGTTTGTAGAAGCAGTCTGTATGCCTAGGGAATGATTGTATACACCTGAGGCCATGGAGGTGATTGGGACACCTGAATCCAACGATTTGGAGGGCGGGCCCAATACTTTTGGCAATATAGTGTATTTTTCAGTGGGTTCACATATGGTCTTTTTGAAGAATTCCCATTTCTGTTATGTGTTCATCGATGCTAATATTCCCTCCTGGTCCAAGTTTTGAAGAGCAGCAATTATACCTATAAAAAGCCTAAGGCTACTTATTTCCTTCTTATGCAGTGTATGTGCCGTTCAGCCCCATGGCCTGGATGCTGATGGGTGTACAGAACAAGATGGCTGGACACTGGGTATACAAAGAGTATTGATACGGTTTAAAGCAAATGACATCATTACTTACCTACACCTCTAGGAATGACGCAGACAGGTACAGACTGCAGCTGCCCCAGAGGGTGCTGTATTTCCACCCACATGGTGTAACTGAACGTGGGTTTAATTGTGCTAAAAACACATTTGTAAAATTCGTTCTCATGCACGCAGCTTATCTCAGCCGAGTTTCCATATTTTATATCTGTCTCGATACAGTAACTCATATCCCTATAAAACAAAAATCCAAAGAATATCACTTAGTTGTGCATTTCTAAAAAACAATCTCAGAACTATTGATCCTGTGACACTGCATTTGTTCTGTGCGAATAGGGATGTCATGTTTCACACGACTGTCATATTGACTGTCACATGCCTTTAAGAGTTTCTATATTTTGTTTCTGTTCCTCCCTTTCCTTTGGTTTAGTTAATGCTGTCTAGATAGCCTTCCCCCTTTCCCAGAGATGCATTGCAGACTAGCCTCATGTCATGAAGCAGGAAACATTATGATCTTTTGACCTATCGAATGTTCATTGTTGTAAGATTCTCTCAGTTTATGGAATAAACTTCACAAGATCTACAAGATGTCTTATCGATTGAGTCACTGACTGTGGTATCCAACTGAGGTTGAAGTTATCGCTATCTCATCACAACTGTAAGTTACAGAGATCACACTATCAATGCTTAGATTGGACACACAGAACAAGGGGCAAAATCAAATGTTATCAGGCCATTTTCCCCCTACAGAATAGAGTGAACCAAAAAAATATGGCACTATACTTATTTTAAGCAAAATGGTTAATATATAATAAATAGATATGCATAAATTTTTTTTAATTATATATATATACATATAGAGTCCTATTGACTGTCATATGCCTTTAAGAGTTTCTATATTTTGTTTCTGCTCCTCCCTTTCCTTTGGTTTAGTTAATGCTGTCTAGATAGCCTTCCCTCTTTCCCAGAGATGCATTGCAGCTCTAGCCTCATGTCATGAAGCAGGAAACATGATCTTTTGACCTATCGAATGTTCATTGTTGTAAGATTCTCTCAGTTTATGGAATAAACTTCACAAGATCTACAAGATGTCTTATCGATTGAGTCACTGACTGTGGTATCCAACTGAGGTTGAAGTTATCGCTATCTCATCACAACTGTAAATTACAGAGATCACACTATCAATCCTTAGATTGGAGAGACAGAACAAGGGGCAAAATCAAATGTTATCAGGCCATTTTCCCTCTACAGAATAGAGTGAACCAAAAAAATATGGCACTATACTTATTTTAAGCAAAATGGTTAATATATAATAATTAGATATGCGTACATTTTTTTAAAAAAAATATATATATACATATGGGGAGGGCGGGAGAGAGGGGGAGGGGGAAAGAGAGGGGGAGGGAAGATAGAGCGGGAAGGGGGATGGGGGGGAAAAAGGGAAGAGAGGGGGAGAGAGCTTATTAAGCTGCTTGCTGATTGGAGAACTCTAGTTTTAACTCAGCAGGTGGGTGTAATTAACCTCTGCAGAAAGACTACTGCTTCCACAAAGAGAGCAAGGGTCCAACTCTGCAGTAGAGTAGTAGACTGTGTTTTTCATATATATATATACAGTATATACATACACACAGAGTGCCTTGAAAAAAGTATTCATACTTCTTGAAATTTTCCACTTTTTTCATGTTACAACCAAAAACGTATATTACTAATTAGGTGACTTCTGAAGGCAATTGGTTCCACCAGATTTTAGGGGTATCAGAGTAAAGGAGGCTGAATACAAATGTACGCCACACTTTTCAGATATTTATTTGTAAAAAATTTTGAAAACCATTTATCATTTTTCTTCTACTTCACAATTATGTGCCACTTTGTGTTGCTCTATCACATAAAATCCCAATAAAATACGTCACGTGTTTCCACCTGCCTGCAGCAGATAGATGACGTCATCTCACCCTAGGCAAAGTCACTGGATTGGAGCTCAAGGACAGTTCCTTAATGATAAAAGGTAGAACTTTTCTGATCAATTACATTGATGTTGGATATTGTGACATGTCAGGAATGAATTCATGCGCTGGAGTGTTACTAAAAGGTCCCCCTTAACCATGCACATTTTGCTTTCCCTGGGAGGGGGGGCTAAAAGCTACTGCCTGCTCAACCTCTATTTTAGGACAGAATGCACCCTATAACCAAAGGCTCCAGTTTCCCATAATCCTCCTGGGGATCGTTGAGCAGCCATTGACATAAAGTACATGCGATCAGTTTCGGAGGTGAGCCAATACCCAACCACTATCCGTACACAATCATCCTCTTCCCATTGTCCACTCACTGGTAGGATCGGAATGTCCAGACGCTGTCCTTCAGAGATGAAATGTGCTTGGAGCTCCACCTACAAGTCATATTTCTGAACCTTCCATCAGTTTCACACGTTATACTTATATTAACATCTGCCAAATAGTCCAAGAAAAAATATATTAGTTTGACAAAACAAAGTAGACAAAGAGCTAAGAATTCCAAAGAGCAGCCATGGCATGCAGAGAAGAGTAATTGGGGCAAGGAGCTCTACACCGACTTCAATTCATTAAAGGGTTATTCTTCCAAAATGCAATATTTTAGTTATGGGTGGAGCTTAAAGGGTTACATCAGGCCCTGGCTTCTTATAGGTCTTAGATACTCCAACAGTGAGATCTCCCTCCCATAATTCCTCTGTTCCAGTCCACCTGGGAGCTTTGTGTTCCCGCCCACCTTTGTTTGTCACACCTCCTCCTCTTACATTCTTCAGAGTATAAAATAACTTAAAATGGTTGTAAACCCCTCCATATACCTATATGGAAGAAAAATATATTTGCAATATATTTTTAAATAAATTCTTCCTAAATATATTGACATATAATTTAAATACTACAATTATGGCCATATTCAATATATTTCAAAATATATTTATATATTTTTTTTTTTTTTGCACGTTGAAATGCGTTTTTATTACAAAATATATAAAAAATATTTTAAAAAAATACATTTAAAATATACCGTATGTCTTTAAAAATACAAATCTACATTTTTGGAATGCATTTACAAATATATGTAAAAATATTTACTTTTCTATATGTTAAAAAAAATCTGAAGAATATATTTAAAAAATATATCTTCTATAAAATATTTTTCATATATTTTGTAATATATAGAAAACGCATTTCAACATTTAGTATGTATATATATATATATATATATTTGATTAAATATATTGCATATGGCCAAAATTTTAGCATTTCAAATATATGGCAATATATTTGGGAATAATATTTTTAAAATATATTTCAAATATATTTTTCTTCTATGTGGTACCCAGTGAAGTGACTGGCCTCAGGTGATACACAGAGATGAAACAAATCCCCCTACATAAGTTGTACCTATTTACAGCCGTCTGTCCCCTACATCCATTCCAAATGCAGAATTTACACAGGAGCACTCAGCTCTGAAAAGCAGGGGGCAGGGAGCTGAAGATACATCAGTGAGGAGAGCTCTGTGAGTTGATTGGTTGGAAGGCACCCCCCCCTCACACAGGAACATAGATGAGGCTGTCAATCACAGGCTGTGCCCTCCCCTGTCAACATTTTTCTCTTGGTGTCAGGAGACCGCAGACAGAATTGAGACTTAGTGCTCTGGATTGAGGCAAGTACACACTATAGAGGGATATGCTTTGTTCATATTTCATGTCTGAGATTTAGAACCACTTTAACCACTTGCCCTCCAGAAGCTTTACCCCCCTGACCAGGCCATTTTTTGCATTACGGTGCTGCATTAATTTAACTGACAGTTGCTCGGTCATGCAACGCTGCACCTAAATGAAATTTATGTCCTTTTTCGCTCGTATATAGAGCTCTCTTTCGGTGGTATTTGATCACCTGTGTGGTTTTTCTATTTTGCACTATAAATAAAAAAAGACCGACAATTTTGAAGAAAAAAAACAATATTTTTGAAATTTTGCTATAAAACATATCCAGTAAAAAAAAAAAAATCAACTAGTAATGGCGGCAACCAGCGACTTATAGCAGGACTGCGGCAGGCATTTGACACTGGGGGGGAGCTGACTAACTGCCACTGACATCCCCAGTGACACCAATACAGTGATCAGTGCTAATAAAAGGCACTGACACTGTAATAATGGTACTGGGCACGCTGCTTTGTATTGCTCTGCTATGCAGAGCAATACACAGCAGCATGCTGGTGCTGACAAGGGAGAGATCTGTATTGTTTACATACAGACCTCTCTTCTGTCACTGTTCCTTGCCGGTTCCTCGCGATCGCTGGGTGCCGGCGGGGAATCTCCAGCCGGGATCCAGTGATCGACAGCTGAAGCTGTAATTGGCGCGTGCCCCCTACCTGGAAATACAAAATCACACATATATATATATCAGGGGCAGACTAACCATTTGGAAACTTGGGCACTGCCCGAGGGCCCGGGGTCAGAAGGGGGTCCATGAGATGCCCCTGGTACCTTTTTCATAGGCTTTTTTGAGTTTGAGAAGGACACAGGGGTCCCATGAGTTGTCAGTCCGCCCCTGATATATATATATATATATATATATATACACACACACACACATGATTTTGCGCAGCCCTGCCACCCTGTAGCAATACTTCTGCTATAGGGTGGTTGGGAAGCAGTTAACCACTTCAATACCGGGCAATTTTACCCCTTCCTGCCCAGGCCAGTTTTCAGGTTTCAGCGCTCTCACACTTTGAATGACAATTGCACGGTCATACAACACTGTACCCAAACTAAAATTTTATCATTTTCTTCACACAACTAGAGCTTTCTTTTGGTGGTATTTAATCACCGCTGGGGTTTTTTTTTTGCTAAATTAACAAAAAAAACAAAAATTTTGAAAAAAACACGTTTTTCTTTGTTTCTGTTATAAAAGTTTGCAAATAAATAATTGTTCTTCATAAATTTAGGCCGAGATGTATTCTACTACATGTCTTTGGTGAAAATAACCCAAATTAGGATGTATTTTTTAGTTTGTAGGAAAGTTTTCATACTTCATAAGAGGCATGGCGAGTTTTTTGAAGTTGTATTTTTTTTGTCATAATTTTTTGGAAAATGAAAAAATTAAAAAAATTTGTTTCACTAATTTTTTTTTTACATATTGTCACCAATGCAGTACAGCGTCATCATATAACTGGCATGGCGGTGATCAGGGACACTGACTGGTGACAGTATGAAAAAAAAAAATATATATATTTTTTATTTTTTTAATTATTTTTTATTAAATTTTTTTTCTTTTTTTTAAGATTTGTTTTTCATATTTCACTATGACCAAAGTAGTACAATGTTACCATAGTAACATTGTACTACTTTGGGGAAGTGATCAGTATTTTTTTTTTTTTACACAATTTGTTTATAGCAAAGAATTACTTTGCTATAAGCAAGCATTTACCTGAATGACATCGATTCATTCAGGGGTTTTTTTTTTGTGCTTAGCTGTGATTTGGCCACAGCTAATCACATGACATGTGCATGTGATTAGCTGTGACCATTCACAGCTAGACACTAGTATACAATGGATGGCATGAATGAAGCCATCCATTGTATACAACTGTCATGTGACCTGCTGTGATTGGTCACAGCAGGTCACATGGTACCAGCAACGGGGCCGATACTCAGATCTGTCATCGGCCGTGTCCAAGATACATGGCCGGTGACAGATCGCGCCGCTGCGCGGCTCTGCATGAGCGTAATCTGCGTATGTGCAGGAGGACGCCATATGGCGTCCACCAGCAACGCTGATGACATTTGCCGGCCGCCATTCGGCCATAGGGCGAGCAGCAAATGGTTAAATATGCCAGGAATCAAGCAGGTCTTATACAAAATAAATAAAAATAACTGAAATAGATATTCACTGCACACCAGCCCAGCCGACCTGATATATCAATTACACATCTTTTCTTCAGATAGATCTGCCAATATCGCACCCATCTCTCAGCACAGGACAATTCCACTTATTGAGTGTCAGGCAATCTTCTATCCCATAGCTGTAAGTACATGAGTGGTAAGTACATGAGATCACTTACAGCTATGGGACAGAAGATTGCCTGACGCTCAACAAGTGGAATTGTCCTGTGCTGAGAGATGGGTGCGATATTGGCAGATCTATCTGAAGAAAAGATGTGTAATTGATATATCAGGTAGGCTGGGATGGTGTGCAGCTGTGAATATCTATTTCAGTTCATTCATATGTATTTGTATAAGGCCTGATTCATGATATTTGCCTGATTCCTGGTATATTGGAGAGGTTTTGTTAACAAGGATTGTTAGAAGTTTGGTTTGTAATTTATGATATAGACATACGGGGCTTTATTTCAGCAGGAATGCAGTGGTATGCAGTTCTGGCACCTCCAGCACTGAATGTATTCACTGGCAAGGGGTAATGGGGGTGAGCTGGAAAGTCTGATGATGATGCTTGCTGGGGGATCTATTGTTGATGGGGGGGGGTAGTGTTGTTTGGGTGGTTTATTGTTACTGGGGAGATCTGTCGTTGCAAGTGGGGCTAGTGTTGCTGGAGGGGGATCTATTTTTTCTCTGAGGATCTTATGTTGTTGGGGGATCTATTGTTTCTGAAGCGATGATCCAAGGGGTCCTATTCTTGCTGTAGGGGTCAATTGTTGCTGAGGGGGATCTATTGTTGCTAGGGTGGGGGGCATTCTTGCTTGGGGCTCTATTGTTGCTGGGATAGGGGGTTTGTTGCTGAAGGGGGATCTGTTGTTGTTGGGGTGGGGGTCCATTGTTGCTGGGGGATCTATTGTTGCTAGAGGGGGATGTTCCTGAGGGGGTATATTATTGCTGGAGGGAGTTCCATTGTTGCTTCTGGGATCTATTGTTGGTAGGGTGGGGTGTCCATTGTTGTTGGGGAATGTATTGTTGCTGGGGGGGGGAGTTTCTTGGGGGTTCTATTGCTTCTGGAGGGTGTCTATTGTTGCTGAGGGGGATCTATTGTTGGTGGGGGGGGGGTGGTGTTGTTTGGGTGGTTTATTGTTGCTGGGCAGATCTGTTGTTGCAAGGGAGGCTAGTATTGCATAATGGGGATCTATTTTTTCTCTGGGGATCTTATGTTGTTGGGGGATCTATTGTTGCTGAAGGGGTGTCTAAGGGGTGCTATTGTTGCTGTAGGGATAAATTGTTGCTGAGGGGGTTCTTTTGTTGCTACGGTGAGGGCATTGTTGTTTGGGGATCTATTATTGCTGGGATAGGGGGTTCATCGATGATGGGGGATCTATTGTTGCTGGGGTGGGGGTCCATTGTTGCTGGGGGATCTATTTTTGCTAGAGGGGGATGTTCCTGAGGGGGAATATTATTGCTGGAGGGAGTTCCATTGTTGCTTCTGGGATCTATTGTTGCTAGGGTGGGGTGTCCATTGTCGTTGGGGGATCTATTGTTGCTGGGGGGTTCTATTGCTTCTGGAGGTTGTCTGTTGTTGCTGAGGGGGATCTATTGTTGGTGGAGGGATAGTGTTGTTTGGGTGGTTTATTGTTGCTGGGCAGATCTGTCGTTGCAAGGGGGGCTAGTGTTGCTGGATGGGGATCTATTTTTTCTTCTGGGGATCTTATGTTGTTGGGGGATCTATTGTTGCTGAAGGGTGTCCAAGGGGTGCTATTGTTGCTGTAGGGGTAAATTCTTGCTGAGGGGGTTCTTTTGTTGCTAGGGTGGGGCATTGTTGTTTGGGGATATATTATTGCTGGGATAGGGGGTTCATTGCTGATGGTGGACCTATTGTTGCTGGGGTGGGGGTCCATTGGTGCCAGGGGATCTATTGTTGCTAGAGGGGGTGTTCCTGAGGGGGTATATTATTGCTGGAGGGGGTTCCATTGTTGCTGGGGGATCTATTGTTGCTAGGGTAGGGGGTCCATTGTTGTTGGGGAATCTATTGTTGCTGGGCGGGGGTTTCTGGGGGGTTCCATTGCTGCTGGAGGGTGTCTGTTGTTGCTGAGGGGAATCTATTGTTGGTGGAGTAGGGGGGGTCCATTGTTGCTGGTGGATCTATTGCTGTTGGGATAGGGGGTGCATTGCTGCTGGGGATCTAATGTTGGTGGGGCAGGGGGTCTATTATTGCTGGGGGTCTATTATTGCTGGCTGCGGGGGATCTATTTACTGCCTTTCTTTCTTGTTTTTATTAATAAATTCCACACAAAGTACTTAGCACCACAAGATGATACTTGTTTCTTGTATTCTCTAAAATGGGCGGTACTGGGAGGTGGATACGGGGCAGAGACACTGGATGGTACTTGGAGGTAGGGGGCAGAGACAAGAGGTAACTTGGGGAGGGGAAATACCCGCACCTACTCCCTGTGGGAATAAACTGACCCCGCCCTGTCATGTGACGTGGCCGACCACTTGGTGGCTGAGTTGCTGTTCCCAGTTGCTTCCACTTTGTTATAATCCCACTAACAGTTGAGCGTGGAATATTTAGTAGCCAGGAAATGTCACGGATGGACTTATTGCACAGGTGACAACCTATCACGGGACCACGCTTGGAGTCACTGAGCTCCTGAGAGCGACCCATTCTTTCACAAATGTTTGTAGAAGCCGTCTGCATGCCTAGGGGCTTGATTGTATACACCTGTGTCCATGGAGGGGATTGGAACACCTGAATCACATGATTTGGAGGCGGGCCCAATACGTCTGGCAATGTAGTATATTTGAAAAATATGGTGAGATTTAGTTCAGCTTACACTAATATTTCTGACATTCCTGCAAAGAACATTTTATGCATAGACTCCTTAATCTTCAGGTGGAAGTCAAGATTTACATAGAGTACGCTCCATGGCTTGGAAGCCCCCAAGGTAGAGAGAAGAACTTTTGTAATGAAAGGAGGGCATGTGAAAGCACTTCACAGTACGTTGCTTTATGTGTCATGGCAGGTTCACTTTAGGCAAAAACAAAAAAAAAGGTTGAAATGATCAGGTATTCATTATAAAAGCTCTGCAAATGCAAAAACAAAATAAATAATATAACTGATCACTGTGAATACGGATCGTTCAGAAACCCAAAGCAAAAATTCTCACCTATGACATAAATTTCAGCATAGCGAGGCTGGCACCCGATGCCGTCTGCGCAGCAGTACAAGGCATCATACTGGAACTTCCCTTTCGGTTTTGTTGGGTTTAGATTTTTTAAAGTGACTTTCCCGACATAATCGCTGACGGCTGTATATTGGTGTGAGGGGATCTCCTTGGCCAGGTCCAGGCCCCAGGTTATACTCCTTGACGGAACTTTCTGGTTGTTGTCGCAGAACGTACAGAAAACGGAGAAGATGGAGCCGCTCCCGATAAGAACCTTCTGTGGGAAGTAGAAGCCACCTACAGGAAAACATAAAAACAGGGTGAGGAATATCAAAGGGTGAGGACAATGAAAGCAGGGTGAGGAATATCAAAGGGTGAGGAACATAAAAACAGGGTGAGGAATATCAAAGGGTGAGGAACATAAAAACAAGGTGAGGAATATCAAAGGGTGAGGAACATAAAAACAGGGTGAGGAATATCAAAGGGTGAGGAACATAAAAACAGGGTGAGGAATATCAAAGGGTGAGGAACATAAAAACAGGGTGAGGAATATCAAAGGGTGAGGAACATAAAAACAGGGTGAGGAATATCAAAGGGTGAGGAACATAAAAACAAGGTGAGGAATATCAAAGGGTGAGGAACATAAAAACAGGGTGAGGAATATCAAAGGGTGAGGAACATAAAAACAGGGTGAGGAATTTCAAAGGGTGAGGAACATAAAAACAGGGTGGGGAATATCAAAGGGTGAGGAACATAAAAACAGGGTGAGACTCAATGTCAAGGGCTTGAACACTCCCGAAAAGCGCTCCGTGCTACTTTCTTATTTGCATAAACAAAAAGCGGATGTAGTCTTTCTCCAAGAGATGACTTTCGCCAAGATTCCATTCTCAAGCTTATTAACTTCCGCTTTCCTATTGTCCTCCATGCCACCAACCCCTTGGCTAAATCGAAGGGGGTAGCTATCCTGTTCGCTAGACATCTTCCTTTCACTGTAACAGACTCCCTCGCGGACCCCGAAGGTAGATATCTGTTTATAAAGGGCTCTTTTGCCAATAGACCCATCACATTTGCTAACATTTATGCTCCCAACACCAAACAGGTTTCTTTCATGCGCTCACTCACCACTGCCTTGGCCGATTTCCAATCAGGTATGTCGATATTGGGGGGTGACTTGAATGTTCCTTTAAGCCCACTGCTAGACTCCTCCTTGGGAAGCTCCTTTTTACCTTTCAAGGCCCTCAAGCAAATACGCATACAATTACAGCACCTGCAAATACACGATTCCTGGCGAACCCTCTACCCCACTGTTAAGGACTACACGTTTTACTCCCCGCCACATAATAAATACTGGAGGATAGATTATTTCTTTTTGTCGCAATCAGATCTCCAACTCCTCCATGCAGCTTCCATAGAGCCGATGGTCCTTTCCGATCATCACCCCATTACCATAACGTTGCGGTTCCCTGAGAAATCTATATGCTCGAAATTTTGGCGCCTAGACGCTTCGCTTCATGCGGATATTGCTGTCGAACAAGAGATTCGCTCTAATCTGACTGAATATTTCTCCTTGAATTGCTCTTCGGATACCTCCCCCCTCACGCAGTGGGAAGTCCATAAGTGTGTTATCCGTGGTATCCTCATAGCTACTGTGTTGAGACGTAAAAGAGACAGACAGAAGCGCCTGAACCACCTTACAGATAAGATCCACTCGTTGGAGAGAGCACATAAGCGGACTCTGGCTGCGTCGACTCTTTCAGACCTTACGAATACCCGCATACAACTTCTCACAGAGCTGGGCAAGGTGGTTAAAAAAATATTTATTCTCTCACAAAAGCTATACTACGAATTTGCTAATAAGGGCGGGAAGTTTCTAGCTAGAGCCCTCCGCGAGAAACGATCAAATATGACGGTACATAAAATAAGAGGCTCCGACGGCACTGTGGCTACATCTAACCCTGACATAGCCTTCCATTTCGAACACTTTTATAAATCCTTATACAATCTTCCCCCTGAACGAACTCCGCTGCATACCGACAAGTCTAGAGCTTCCTTGATCTCTGAATTCCACCATCTCCACGGCCCGAATGCTCTCCCCGAGGAGAAGGTTCTTTTGTTGGAACAAGATTTGATTTTGAATGAGCTGCAGTGTGCTGTACAGCAGATGAAACCTGGCAAGAGTCCGGGACCGGATGGTTTCTCAGTAGTTTAGTACAAATCTTTCCTAGATATCCTGGGCACTCCCTTCCTTTCTGCTTTTAATACTCTTTCACAATCGCCCAGGGCACAGAATAGGCTTTTGGAGGTGCATATTACAGTTATCCCCAAAAGCGATAAGGACAATACCCAGGTTTCCAATTACAGACCCATTTCCCTGCTGAATGTGGATATCAAACTATTCGCGAAGATACTCGCTAACCGACTCCTCCTTTGCTCCCCTCCCTGATCAATTTGGATCAAGTGGGATTTATCCCTGGCAGAGAAGCTAGGGACAATACTATTAAGACCCTTAATCTCCACCACTGTGCGTGGAGCAGAGACCTAGAGGGTGACTTTTCGGACTCAGACTGGACCTAATATTTATGTACTCCCATAAATGCTCTATCAATGTCTCAATGCAGGAAAACAGCTATAAACTGGCCTCTAGATGGTACCGAATGCCTTCCAGAATTCATCTTTTCAATCCCTCCTTTCCCAACGGCTGTTGGAGATGTGGGACATCAGATGGATCATTTCTCCACATCTGGTGGTCTTGCCCGATTATCCAACCATTCTGGCAAGAGGTCCATTGACTTGTGGTGTCCATAACCACCTTGCTCATAGATTTCTCTCCAGCCCAGCTTCTGCTCCATCATTCCTCCCTTCCCAAGAGACAGTATTTCAAATCCTTAGCCATGCATATGGTCACCGCAGCCAGACTCTGTCTTCCTGTCCTATGGGGCTCCACCCGCCCTCCCTCAATACATGACTGGCTTACTCGCGTGGGCAAAAAGGCGGAGATGGAAGAACTGATTGCGACAGCACTTGATACACCGACTAAATTTTCCCATGTATGGGCCTGTTGGACCCACTTTCAAACCACTCCTACATATCGATCCCTCATGGGTCTAACTATCTGACTTAGCTTAGCCCTACCGCTGGTGATATTCCTTTACCCATAATGGAATGGATAACAACGATTTCCCTTCTGTGCTCTCCACCCAATTGCTCTACACTGGTGATAGTTTAGATTATGACCAATTGTACTGACGATGACACAAACTCTGCAAGTCACCATCTCCTATACTCTATTCCTTCCCAGTGCTCCCCCCCACCTCCTTTTTTTTCTTTTCTCTCGCTCCCATCTTTTTTTCTCTTTTCTTGCTCTTCTTACATGCTCCTTTACATTTTAGTTACTCATTACAGGAATATTTGGCATGTTGATAGCATACCCCCCTTATTATTTTTATTAACGGCCCTCACGACAACTTACACCAGCATTCCGATATCTCTATCGTCTTACGATTGTGGTAATACCTTTTACATATGCTCCGAATCTATCCTCCCGTTCTTTACAGATCTGCACTTCGACATGTATTTGAAGGAGGTATGGCGCCACAATCCTCCATATCGCTTTATAATAACACCTGAGTATTACAGTATTAGGGGATCATGGGGCCCCTGTGCCCTCGCCCACACTCAAGCCATACCCAAAAAAGCCTATGAAACGTCATTGGCCAATAACGACGGATGTCACGCCGCTGGAGCATCGTGGAGCTCCAGCAGCCATCTTTATTCCAGGACGGTTAGTCCAAGTAACACAGATTTTTACTATTTCACCTGGATACCTGCTAATATCTGGATACTTTTTCACCTAATAAAACAATCTTACTACAGTATGGAGTTCTCTCTGTTTTAACTCCCCTGGGGAGGTTCACTTTGCAGATACCCAGGACCCAGAGAGGGAGCCCTTATATACCTGGTAAGCTGACCTGTCCATCCCTTAAAGAGATCTCTGACATCCTCCCAGCACACACCAGATGCTTCAGGATCCAGGCTTATCCAGTGAGGGATTTCACTTCATTCCTGTCCAGACCTGGATGACTTTGATGACATCAGGATATTTATACAAAATGCGCATTTTATTTTGCGCTCTGGTGAGTGCGCATTCTTCTCATTTTTGACTGCACAAGCACCAAGTTCTAATGAACACAGGATTCCCGTTCACGTTGTTATTCACTCTATGAACTATTTATCATATTGTTTTTAATACAGTGATTTTATGCATTTATTTTTAGTGCTGCACCTTATCGCATTTTGTCTGTTCGAGGTTTATTGGTTACCTTTAGTGCATAGCAGCTTATAGTGCGCTCGCAATTATATATTTATTATTTATCATTCCTTAATTGCAGTTTCTCTTTGAACAAAATACATTGTATTGATTAGTTGACATTGCAGAAAAATGTATTTGCATCTGCACACTCACGTACACATACAGTTGTGGAAGATTATAATACATTATTTATCTGACTTTCACAGCATCAGAAAGAGAAGATTGGGATTGGGTCGTTTTTTTAATCAGATCGTGTGTAAGCCCGGGTTCACACTGACACGGTGCGGAATTCGCAGTATTTTCTGTGCGAATTCCGCACACCATCAGAATCGCACCCCGTTCATGCAAACCGCTGTGGGTGTGTATGTTAAGTTAACAAAACCCCGAAAGTGGTACACAAAACGCGGTGCGATGTGCAGAATCAGATCCCATAGGTGTGAATAGCCATGCGATCCGATTCGAGTGCCGACCCAAAAAAGGGTCGTGCACCTTTTTGGTGCGGGTGTGGTGCGATTAGAGCAATAGAAAATGTATGGCTCCAATCGCACCGCACACAAATAACATGTGATTTGCACAGGAATGCGGTGCGGTTCCCCCTGTGTCCTTGCCCAAACTCAAAAAAGCCTATAAAAAAGGTACCAGGGGCATCTCATGGGGCCCCCTACTGACCCCGGGCCCTCGGGCAGTGCCCGAGTTTCCAAATGGTCAGTCCACCCCTGCTTACCACCTAAAGCCTAGCAGTACAGCAAGGGTGCTGTTCACATGCCATGGCCTGTGGCAAATTTAACTCAGCATGTCGAGTTGACAGGAGATGCCAGTCGAACTCATCCTTTCAAGTCAAATGTAGAGTTAGGAAGGAAATTTTCAGAGGGTCCGGCAGGTATCTAAGTGTTGCCTGCCATTCTCATTAAAAGATCTTCTCATCTATTGGAACCTTAAAGCCCATCTCCAGGCAAATTCCGCACCCCTCATCCCTCTCAACCAATCTGCTTCTGACACATTTCAGGGTTTCGGTATATCCCCTTCATCAGGGCTCCTGGGAGGAATTAAATTGGATTAATTGGGCAATATTCATGGTTGTTCACCTACCCAATAAGTTGCCCACCCAAGTTGACTGTGAGGGAAAACCATTTTGCTCACCCCTATCTGCAAGGTATGGGTTACTAATGATCTCAAATTCCTCCCTTCAGAAACAATTATTTTTTATTTTTTTTAATGTATCCCATTGTATGTTGATGGTGGAGCCGCCCATATTCACACAAGAACCCCAGATATTCACTTGCATTACAAACCTCGTGACTTAAAGACCATAGAATGACTCCAGTCACTCCAGACTCCGAGACTTCTCCGGCAACGCACTTCAAACACTAGAGGTGAGCAGGACTCTGCCACATCGAGGATGATGGAGGCTTCCTCTGTGATTAGTTTGGTCTGTGGGGAAATCATTTGTTAGATTTTCAGCAAAAATCAAATCTAAACACTGAAATACGTGCAAAGTGCAATGATAATGTGCCCAGCACCGTAGCCCAAAGCAACTAATCAGCATTCACCGTTTAGAAGCATTGTATACATCAAAACTCTGTAAGCATTTTTTCTAAGCTTTCAACAAGCTTCAAGCAGCTTTGTTGAAGTATTTTAGACAACTGCATATCCAGTATTGAGGTATTGAACAAACATCCTAATGGCAGTGTTGACTGACAATTTAAAGTGGATCTAAAGGCTGAAGGTTTGTGTTCAGTGCCCTCCTCTCCTCAGTCCCCCCCCACAATACATACCTGGGCAGCGCCCCCTTTCGATCCAGCGATGTGAATGGGAGCCTCAGCTGTCCTGGGTCTCTCTCTCCTCACTGGCTGAAACACAGCAGTGGGACCATTGGCTCACACTGTCAATCACAGCCAGTGAGCCAATGAGGAGAGAGCAGTGGGTGAGGCCAAGCCACAGCTCTATGTGTCTTATGGACCAGTGCCCCCTTAGCAAGCGGCTTGTTATTGGAGGCACTGGACATGGAAAAGGAGTCAGGATCTAAGTGCCAGCAGACTGAGGTTGATCATTAGGGTTGCTTAACTCTGCAGTTAACCCTTTACCAGGGGTGTCCCTAGGGTTGGTGTCACCCGGTGCGGTAACATTTGGTGACACCCCCTCCGACGATCCCCGCAGAATGGATTGGATCTGCGGATTGAGCATAATGGATCAGATCGGATTGGGGAGCATAATAGATCGGACTCCGATCCACTATGCTCAATCCACAGATCCGAACCATCCTGCGGGGATTGTCGGCTTTCTTTACAACTTACCATTTCGTGGAGCTGGTCTGGTGTCACTCCGTATAGGTTGCATGCCGGTGATCCCCACAGGCTGGTTCGGATCTGTGGATTGAGCATATTGGGTCGGAGTCCTATCCATTATGCTCCCCAATCCGCAGATCCCATCCATCCTGCGGGGATCGTCAGCTTGCTTTACAACTTACCTTTTTGTGGAGCGGGTCCGGTGTCATCCCATGCGGTCAGTGTCACCTGGTGCACCCCCCCACACCTGCCTCGGGACGCCACTGCCCTTTACCTACACAAATGATAGCTGCCACCACATTTTTTTTATGAAAACACGCAACATTCACAATATCTGCTGTAACAATTCTGTCCTCTAGGAAATGTCTGACACTCACTGCCACGCAGAGAGGAAGGTAACAGATTTGTTTTATATGGTAGAATTCTTCAAAGAACAAAGATTCATTTTTGATTTAGAGCATTTAGAGATAAACCTTAAAGCAATACTAAAGGCTTACCTTTTATTTTTCTAAAATAACAAATATGTTTATACTTACATGATGTGTGCAGTGGTTTTGCACAGAGCAGCCCGGATGCTCCTCTTCTTGAGTCCGCCACAGGTTCCCCTGGCACCTTCCCCCCTGTTGGGTGCCCCCACAGTAAGCAGCTAAAAAAATGCATTGGTGTGAACGGAGCCTAAAATATTATAATGCTTTTCAGTAAGGCTGGAGCCCTCTAATACAGATATTTCAATTCACCAGAAGATGGTTCACTTCAGCAAGATACATAAATGCCCCCTCCCCCTCTCTAGATGCATCCATAGGTCCTCGGTTACATATCATACATTTATTATTTCTTCTAATTACAAAGTATCTGTTGTTACAAGATTTACATTTCCAAAGTTTCTTTATAATTACGACATGGAGAAACGCATGCAATGCCCTATTCAACCCCTGTTTTATCACAGCTCTAGCAGTGTAGCAGTAATGAGCCCACTGATTAGTCACAAAGTTTAATGACATCGCCACGTTCTCAATTATAAAGTGTAATAACATTTTAATGAAATCTCGCTGGTGCGTAAAACACAATTCTTACCTGTGAGTTGTTATCGCTTGTATTGAAATATTGTTTCACTTGGTACTGCAGCCTGCCAGCTGAGGATTTCGGAGGAGACCAGAGTACTTTTAATTTTCCCTGATCTGTGATCTTGACAGTCAGGTCGCCCGGTGGGTCTGGTTTTACTGGGGGTGCAAAGAATGGTTGAGAAGAAGTGATACCAAAGTCTTGTTTTTTTGTTTGTTTTTTTAAATAACAAACATAGTTACATAGTTAGTCTGGCTGAAAAAAGACAAAGTCTATCCAGTTCAACCATAGAAAAAAAAAGTTATAATCCTACACCCATAGTTGTTTCAGAGGAAGGCAAAAAAACCCCAGCAAAGCATGATCCAATTTGCTCCTGCAGGGAAAAAAATCCTTCCTGATCCTCCCGAGAGGCAATCGGATATTCCCTGGATCAACTTTACCTATAAATGTTATATCCAGTTATATTCTGTGTATCCAAGAAAGAATCCAGGACTTTCCTACAGCAATCCACTGAGCTGGCCAGAACCAACTCTTGAGGGTGTCTATTTCACATTTTCACAGCTCTCACTGAGAAGAACTACTTCCGTGTTTGAAGACTAAATTTCTTTTCCTCCAGACGTAAAGAGTGCCCCCTTGTCCTCTGTGATGACCTCAGGGGGAATAACTCTACACCGAGCTCACTATATGAACCACTGATGTATTTATACATGGAGATCATATCCCCCTTATGTATTATACATGGAGATCATATACCCCCTTATGTATTATACATGGAGATCATATCCCCCCTTATGTATTATACATGGAGATCATATCCCCCCTTATGTATTATACATGGAGATCATATCCCCCCTTATGTATTATACATGGAGATCATATTCCCCCTTATGTATTATACCTGGTGATCATATCCCCCTTATGTATTATACATGGTGATCATATCCCCCCTTATGTATTATACATGGAGATCATATCCCCCCTTATGTATTATACATGGAGATCATATCCCCCCTCATGTATTATACATGGTGATCATATCCCCCCTTATGTATTATACATGGAGATCATTTCCCCCTTATGTATTATACATGGCGATCATATCCCCCCTTATGTATTATACATGGAGATCATATCCCCCCTTATGTATTATACATGGATATTATATCCCCCCTCATGTATTATACATGGAGATCATATCCCCCCTTATGTATTATACATGGAGATCATACCCCCCCCTTATGTATTATACATGGAGATCATATCCCCCCTTATGTATTATACATGGAGATCATATCCCCCCTTATGTATTATACATGGAGATCATATCCCCCCTTATGTATTATACGTGGAGATCATATCCCCCCTTATGTATTATACATGGAGATCATATCCCCCTTATGTATTATACATGGAGATCATATCCCCCCTTATGTATTATACATGGAGATCATATCCCCCCTTATGTATTATACATGGAGATCATATCCCCCCCTTGTGTATTATACATGGATATCATATCCCCTTTAATCTCCTCTTCTCAGTAGAGAATAAATTCAGTTCCTCTAATCTTTCCTCATAGCTGATCTCCTCCATGCCTCATATCAGTTTGGTTGCCCTTCTCTGTACTTTCTTCAGTTCCCTAATATTCTTTTTGTGAATTGGTGCCCAAAACTGAACTGCATATTCCAGATGAGGTCTTACTAATTATTTGTACCGGGGAAATGATATCTCTCTCTCTCTGCAGTCTATACCTCTCCTAATACAAGAGAGTATTTTGCTCGCTTTAGAAACTGGAGCTTGGCATTGCATGCCATTATTAAGCTTGTTATACTTACCTGCTGTGTGCAGTGATTTTGCACAGAGCAGCCCTGATCCTCCTCTTTTCGGGTCCCCCGCCAGTGCTTCTGGCCCCTTCCTCCTGTCGGGTGCCCCCAGAGCAAGCAGCTTGCTCTGGGGGCACCCGAGTAGTTGCACTCCTGAGCCGTGGCTCTGCATGTACATTCACACACTGCTTGGCCCTCCCCCTACCTCTCCTGATTAACTCAATGGCTGTGATTGATAACATCAGGAGCCAATGGCTCCCTCAGCCAATCAAGAGTGAGAGTCCCCGGAGAACCAAGGCTTTCCTGGACATCGCTGAATCGGAATACAATGCCCAAGCTCAAGTCACCTAGGGCATTATCCCCATTCACCTAAATCTCTCTTCCAAGTCTTGGGGCTGTTTATACAAGCCATGAACTGACTGGAAGAAGCCGAATATTGAAAATAGTCTGGTTGGGGAGCTTTCTACTCTGGGGCACTGGCTGTCATTTGTTGTCTTTTGGCCATTTGTGGAATATTTTTGGTGTTTTTAGGAATATATATTTCTGGACACACAACATGTGTTTGGTGTTCCTTCTGGCTCAACTATATATAGTAAGTACATTTTAGATGTCCAAAGTTGTCCTTTAAAGCAAGGTACGTTCAGACAAAAAACAATAATGGGTTCCTGGCTTTGGAGGTCAATGAACTAACATAGTGGCCTTTTTCCTAGCTTCAGAAACCAAGACATAGTTGACAATTTCTTACATTTAGAGAACTCAAAGCTGAATTGTAGGTATGGTTTCCATCTTGGTACAATTTAGGTATCCATATTTCATACCTTTGGGATCCCTTTGGAGGCTGGAAATCACTATAGTAGACTTTGAAGTCACATGCTGAGCGGCTAACCACAGTGGATTGCTCATTTAGCACAGGTGCCAATCAGAGAAGGCTTTGCATTTTTGTTGAGACCTATGCCGAGTGGCTGCCCTTCTGCATAGTGAACACAGCTGGGTGCTTGCTTAGCATTGGCGCCATTCACAGAGCTCTTTGCATTTTCCTCAAAAAATACAAGGTGATCTCTGAATAAACAAGGTGGAGAGGTGGGCGGTGATGTTACAATCTCCACCTCATCCAACCAGAAAACTCTTTGTATCTATTGAGTAATATACAAGGAGCTCTGTGAATGGTGCCAATGCTGAGTAAACACCCCTCTTTGTTCACTATGCAGAAGGGCAGCCACTTGGCACAGGACGCAGAAGACAGCAATGATCACTGTAGTAGTTTTGACTGGAGTCCTCATTAATGAACACAGCC